>NC_074694.1:8169979-8184979 GCF_029448725.1 Salvelinus fontinalis | reverse complement strand
CCGTAGGGGGGCACCATCCCGTAGGAGGGCACCATCCCGTAGGGGGACACCATCCCGTAGGAGGGAAACATCCCGTAGGAGGCACCATCCCGTAGGAGGGCACCATCCCGTAGGGGGACACCATCCCGTAGGGGGACACCATCCCGTAGGAGGCACCATCCCGTAGGAGGACACCATCCCGTAGGAGGCACCATCCCGTAGGAGGGCAACATCCCGTAGGGGGGCACCATCCCGTAGGGGGACACCATCCCGTAGGGGGGCACCATCCCGTAGGAGGGCAACATCCCGTAGGGGGGCACCATCCCGTAGGAGGACACCATCCCGTAGGGGGACACCATCCCGTAGGGGGGCACCATCCCGTAGGAGGGCACCATCCCGTAGGGGGACACCATCCCGTAGGAGGGAAACATCCCGTAGGGGGGCACCATCCCGTAGGAGGCACCATCCCGTAGGGGGACACCATCCCGTAGTGGGCACCATCTCGTAGGGGGACACCATCTCGTAGGGGGGCACCATCCCGTAGGAGTCACCATCCCGTAGGAGGGCACCATCCCGTAGGAGGGCACCATCCCGTAGGGAGGCACCATCCCGTAGGAGGGCACCATCCCGTAGGAGGGCACCATCCCGTAGGGAGGCACCATCCCGTAGGGAGGCACCATCCCGTAGGAGGGCACCATCCCGTAGGGAGGCACCATCCCGTAGGGGGGCACCATCCCGTAGGGGGGCACCATCCCGTAGGGGGGCACCATCCCGTAGTGGGCACCATCCCGTAGGGGGGCACCATCCCGTAGGGGGGCACCATCCCGTAGGGGGACACCATCCCGTAGGGGGGCACCATCCCGTAGGGGGGCACCATCCCGTAGGGGGGCACCATCCCGTAGGGGGGCACCATCCCGTAGGGGGGCACCATCCCGTAGGGGGGCACCATCCCGTAGGGGGGCACCATCCCGTAGGGGGGCACCATTCCGTGTGTGTATTGACAGTGAGGTGTGTTAACTTACCCTCCTCTGGTGCGCGTGCCTTTAGGTGAGGTGTCTGTTCCGTTGGCCGTCCTCTCCACAGGTCCCCGTCCGTCTCCAGCCAGACCCAGCAGGGTTTGTACCCTGTGAGACTTCACATCCAGGATGGTGTCTGTGTAACCCACCTCCTGGAGATACCTGGAGAAATTAGACAGGCTGTGTGAGTGTTTTTTTAGTCCGATGAGGAGCTTGTCCCTTCGGCTCCCAGTCAGTTGAGCCGGGAGAGAAAGACGCAACATCACACAGGAGAGGAAACAGAGAGAGAGAAAGACGCAACATCACACAGGAGAGGAAACAGAGAATCTGGGTGAAGATGTCCTTTCAATCACACAAGTGATGTGTCAGGACAGGCTAACTGGTATTCATAGTTCCTCCACTCAAACCTGCTGACAGAGAGAGACCAACCAACCGGTCATGCGGGTGGTCGGTCGGTCGGTCGGTCACCTCCCTCTGCAGATGTGTTGTTACCTACCCTTACCACCTGGGGGTGACCCGTCAAGAAGTCCAGGATCCAGTTGCAGAGGGAGGTGTTTAGTCCCAGGGTCCTTAGCTTAGTGATGAGCTTTGAGGGCACTATGGTGTTGAACGCTGAGCTGTAGTCAATGAACAGCATTCTCACATAGGTGTTCCTTTTGTCCAGCTGGAAAAGGGCAGTGTGGAGATAGAGATTGCGTCATCTGTGGATCAGTTGGGGCGGTATGCAAATTGGAGTGGGTCTAGGGTTTCTGGGATGATGGGGTTGATATGCACTTCATGGCTACAGACGTGAGTGCTACGGGTCGGTAGTCATTTAAGCAGGTTACCTTAGTGTTCTCGGACACAGGGACATGTTGGTAATACAGACTCGGACCGGGAGAGGTTGAAAATGTCAGTGAAGACTCTTGCCAGTTGGTCAGCGCATGCTCGCAGTACACGTCCTGGTAATCCGTCTGGCCCTGCGGCCTTGTGAATGTTGACCTGTTTCAAGGTCTTATTGACATCGGCTGCGGAGAGTGTGAGCACTGTGGGGACAACGTCATCGATGCACTTATTGATGAAGCCAGTGACTGATGTGGTGTATTCCTCAATGCCATCGGAGGAATCGCAGAACATATTCCAGTCTGCAAAACAGTCCTGTAGTTTAGCATCTGCTTTATCTGACCACTTTCTTATTGATCTAGTCACTGGTGCTTCCTGATTAAATATTTGCTTGTAAGCAGGAATCAGGAGGATAGAATTATGGTCAGATTTGCCAAATGGAGGGCGAGGTAGAGCTTTGTACGCGTCTCTGTGTGTGGAGTAAAGGTGGTCTAGAGTTTTTTTTCCCTCTGGTTGCACATTTAACATGCTGGTAGACATTTGGTAAAACTGATTTAAGTTTCCCTGCAGTAAAGTTCCCGGCCACTAGGAGCGCCGCCTCTGGGTGAGCGTTTTCTTATGGCGGAATACAGTTCATTCAATGCTGTCTTAGGGCCAACCACGCGCGCAGCCGGTTTGGGTTCCGTGTTAGTGCCAGCCTCTGACTGAGGTGGAATGTAAACAGCTACGAAGAACACAGATGAGAACTCTCTAGGTAGGTAGTGTGGTCTACAGCTTATCATGAGATACTCTACTTCAGGTGAGTAAAAGCTTGAGACTTCCTTAGATATCGTGTTGTTTACAAAAATACATATTAAGCCACCCCTTGTCTTACCAGACGCCACTGTTCTATCCTGCCGGTACAGCGTATTACCAGCCAGCTGTATGTTGATATTGTCGTCGTTCAGCCACGACTCCGTGAAGCATAAGATGTTACAGTTTTTAATGTCCCGCTGGTAGTTTAATCTTCCCCGTAACTCGTCCACTTTATTGTCCAAAGGTTGCACGTTTGCGAGCAGAATTGAGGGGAGCTGGGGGTTTATTCGATCGCCTCCGACGTGCCCGCCCTCCGGCCTTCTCTTTCTCCGCCTCCTCTTCACTCAGATTACGGGGGTCGGGGCCTGTTCCCAAGGGAGCCGTATATCCTCCGCCTCGGGCTCGTCAGAGTCGTGAAAGAAGAAAAAGGATTCTGCTAGTCCTTGGTGAGTAATCACAGTCCTGATGTCCAGAAGTTATTTTCGGTCATGAGAGACGGTAGCAGCAATATTATGTACAAAATGAGTAAAAAAAGTAATATATAGATAGATAAACGAACAAAAAAACACAAATCGGTTTGGAAGTCAAGTCAAGTCCAGTCCAGTCAGTCAGTCCGTCAGTCCGTCCGTCCATCCGTCCGTCTCAGACAAGGAGTCTGAGTGTGGCACATTGGCCAGTCTGAAAAGCCAAGTCGTTTTGACTGGAGTCTGTCTGAGGTCATTCTGAGGAGACACTAAAAGGTCAAATGCAATATCTTTGCATTCATTATGTGTATGTCTTGTATAACTACAGTTGTATGACTATAGCTTCAAACGGTAGAGCTTCGATGGGACAAAGCCTCTCTGTAGGGGGGCATGATGGTCCTCTGTAGAGTTGGGCTGTAACTCTGTTGATGTAACAGACAGCCCGTATATTCACTAGTTGTGTTGGAGCCATGTCAATATAATCCATCAGAATGAAATAACAGTACAGAAACTCACTGAGGACCTGGTGACCTTGTTACCAGGGTTAGTGGTATAGTAACTCACTGTCTGAGGAGCTGAGGACCTTGTTACCAGGGTTAGTGGTATAGTAACTCACTGTCTGAGGAGCTGAGGACCTTGTTACCAGGGTTAGTGGTATAGTATAGTAACTCACTGTCTGAGGAGCTGAGGACCTTGTTACCAGGGTTAGTGGTATAGTATAGTAACTCACTGTCTGAGGAGCTGAGGACCTTGTTACCAGGGTTAGTGGTATAGTAACTCACTGTCTGAGGAGCTGGTGACCTTGTTACCAGGGTTAGTGGTATAGTATAGTAACTCACTGTCTGAGGAGCTGAGGACCTTGTTACCAGGGTTAGTGGTATAGTATAGTAACTCACTGTCTGAGGAGCTGAGGACCTTGTTACCAGGGTTAGTGGTATAGTAACTCACTGTCTGAGGAGCTGAGGACCTTGTTACCAGGGTTAGTGGTATAGTATAGTAACTCACTGTCTGAGGAGCTGAGGACCTTGTTACCAGGGTTAGTGGTATAGTATAGTAACTCACTGTCTGAGGAGCTGGTGACCTTGTTACCAGGGTTAGTGGTATAGTATAGTAACTCACTGTCTGAGGAGCTGAGGACCTTGTTACCAGGGTTAGTGGTATAGTATAGTAACTCACTGTCTGAGGAGCTGAGGACCTTGTTACCAGGGTTAGTGGTATAGTATAGTAACTCACTGTCTGAGGAGCTGAGGACCTTGTTACCAGGGTTAGTGGTATAGTATAGTAACTCACTGTCTGGGGAGCTGAGGACCTTGTTACCAGGGTTAGTGGTATAGTATAGTAACTCACTGTCTGAGGAGCTGAGGACCTTGTTACCAGGGTTAGTGGTATAGTAACTCACTGTCTGAGGAGCTGAGGACCTTGTTACCAGGGTTAGTGGTATAGTATAGTAACTCACTGTCTGAGGAGCTGAGGACCTTGTTACCAGGGTTAGTGGTATAGTATAGTAACTCACTGTCTGAGGAGCTGAGGACCTTGTTACCAGGGTTAGTGGTATAGTAACTCACTGTCTGAGGAGCTGGTGACCTTGTTACCAGGGTTAGTGGTATAGTATAGTAACTCACTGTCTGAGGAGCTGGTGACCTTGTTACCAGGGTTAGTGGTATAGTATAGTAACTCACTGTCTGAGGAGCTGAGGACCTTGTTACCAGGGTTAGTGGTATAGTAACTCACTGTCTGAGGAGCTGGTGACCTTGTTACCAGGGTTAGTGGTATAGTATAGTAACTCACTGTCTGAGGAGCTGGTGACCTTGTTACCAGGGTTAGTGGTATAGTATAGTAACTCACTGTCTGAGGAGCTGAGGACCTTGTTACCAGGGTTAGTGGTATAGTAACTCACTGTCTGAGGAGCTGAGGACCTTGTTACCAGGGTTAGTGGTATAGTATAGTAACTCACTGTCTGAGGAGCTGAGGACCTTGTTACCAGGGTTAGTGGTATAGTAACTCACTGTCTGAGGAGCTGAGGACCTTGTTACCAGGGTTAGTGGTACAGTATAGTAACTCACTGTCTGAGGAGCTGAGGACCTTGTTACCAGGGTTAGTGGTATAGTATAGTAACTCACTGTCTGAGGAGCTGGTGACCTTGTTACCAGGGTTAGTGGTATAGTATAGTAACTCACTGTCTGAGGAGCTGAGGACCTTGTTACCAGGGTTAGTGGTATAGTATAGTAACTCACTGTCTGAGGAGCTGAGGACCTTGTTACCAGGGTTAGTGGTATAGTAACTCACTGTCTGAGGAGCTGGTGACCTTGTTACCAGGGTTAGTGGTATAGTATAGTAACTCACTGTCTGAGGAGCTGAGGACCTTGTTACCAGGGTTAGTGGTATAGTAACTCACTGTCTGAGGAGCTGAGGACCTTGTTACCAGGGTTAGTGGTATAGTATAGTAACTCACTGTCTGAGGAGCTGAGGACCTTGTTACCAGGGTTAGTGGTATAGTAACTCACTGTCTGAGGAGCTGAGGACCTTGTTACCAGGGTTAGTGGTATAGTATAGTAACTCACTGTCTGAGGAGCTGAGTACCTTGTTACCAGGGTTAGTGGTATAGTATAGTAACTCACTGTCTGAGGAGCTGAGGACCTTGTTACCAGGGTTAGTGGTATAGTAACTCACTGTCTGAGGAGCTGAGGACCTTGTTACCAGGGTTAGTGGTATAGTATAGTAACTCACTGTCTGAGGAGCTGGTGACCTTGTTACCAGGGTTAGTGGTATAGTATAGTAACTCACTGTCTGAGGAGCTGAGGACCTTGTTACCAGGGTTAGTGGTATAGTATAGTAACTCACTGTCTGAGGAGCTGGTGACCTTGTTACCAGGGTTAGTGGTATAGTAACTCACTGTCTGAGGAGCTGGTGACCTTGTTACCAGGGTTAGTGGTATAGTATAGTAACTCACTGTCTGAGGAGCTGAGGACCTTGTTACCAGGGTTAGTGGTATAGTATAGTAACTCACTGTCTGAGGAGCTGGTGACCTTGTTACCAGGGTTAGTGGTATAGTATAGTAACTCACTGTCTGAGGAGCTGAGGACCTTGTTACCAGGGTTAGTGGTATAGTATAGTAACTCACTGTCTGAGGAGCTGGTGACCTTGTTACCAGGGTTAGTGGTATAGTAACTCACTGTCTGAGGAGCTGGTGACCTTGTTACCAGGGTTAGTGGTATAGTATAGTAACTCACTGTCTGAGGAGCTGAGGACCTTGTTACCAGGGTTAGTGGTATAGTATAGTAACTCACTGTCTGAGGAGCTGAGGACCTTGTTACCAGGGTTAGTGGTATAGTATAGTAACTCACTGTCTGAGGAGCTGGTGACCTTGTTACCAGGGTTAGTGGTATAGTATAGTAACTCACTGTCTGAGGAGCTGAGGACCTTGTTACCAGGGTTAGTGGTATAGTATAGTAACTCACTGTCTGAGGAGCTGGTGACCTTGTTACCAGGGTTAGTGGTATAGTAACTCACTGTCTGAGGAGCTGGTGACCTTGTTACCAGGGTTAGTGGTATAGTATAGTAACTCACTGTCTGAGGAGCTGAGGACCTTGTTACCAGGGTTAGTGGTATAGTATAGTAACTCACTGTCTGAGGAGCTGGTGACCTTGTTACCAGGGTTAGTGGTATAGTATAGTAACTCACTGTCTGAGGAGCTGAGGACCTTGTTACCAGGGTTAGTGGTATAGTATAGTAACTCACTGTCTGAGGAGCTGAGGACCTTGTTACCAGGGTTAGTGGTATAGTATAGTAACTCACTGTCTGAGGAGCTGAGGACCTTGTTACCAGGGTTAGTGGTATAGTATAGTAACTCACTGTCTGAGGAGCTGAGGACCTTGTTACCAGGGTTAGTGGTATAGTATAGTAACTCACTGTCTGAGGAGCTGAGGACCTTGTTACCAGGGTTAGTGGTATAGTATAGTAACTCACTGTCTGAGGAGCTGAGGACCTTGTTACCAGGGTTAGTGGTATAGTAACTCACTGTCTGAGGAGCTGAGGACCTTGTTACCAGGGTTAGTGGTATAGTATAGTAACTCACTGTCTGAGGAGCTGGTGACCTTGTTACCAGGGTTAGTGGTATAGTATAGTAACTCACTGTCTGAGGAGCTGAGGACCTTGTTACCAGGGTTAGTGGTATAGTATAGTAACTCAATGTCTGAGGAGCTGAGGACCTTGTTACCAGGGTTAGTGGTATAGTATAGTAACTCACTGTCTGAGGAGCTGGTGACCTTGTTACCAGGGTTAGTGGTATAGTATAGTAACTCACTGTCTGAGGAGCTGAGGACCTTGTTACCAGGGTTAGTGGTATAGTAACTCACTGTCTGAGGAGCTGAGGACCTTGTTACCAGGGTTAGTGGTATAGTATAGTAACTTACTGTCTGAGGAGCTGAGGACCTTGTTACCAGGGTTAGTGGTATAGTAACTCACTGTCTGAGGAGCTGAGGACCTTGTTACCAGGGTTAGTGGTATAGTATAGTAACTCACTGTCTGAGGAGCTGAGGACCTTGTTACCAGGGTTAGTGGTATAGCATAGTAACTCACTGTCTGAGGAGCTGGTGACCTTGTTACCAGGGTTAGTGGTATAGTATAGTAACTCACTGTCTGAGGAGCTGGTGACCTTGTTACCAGGGTTAGTGGTATAGTATAGTAACTCACTGTCTGAGGAGCTGAGGACCTTGTTACCAGGGTTAGTGGTATAGTAACTCACTGTCTGAGGAGCTGGTGACCTTGTTACCAGGGTTAGTGGTATAGTATAGTAACTCACTGTCTGAGGAGCTGAGGACCTTGTTACCAGGGTTAGTGGTATAGTATAGTAACTCACTGTCTGAGGAGCTGAGGACCTTGTTACCAGTGTTAGTGGTATAGTATAGTAACTCACTGTCTGAGGAGCTGGTGACCTTGTTACCAGGGTTAGTGGTATAGTATAGTAACTCACTGTCTGAGGAGCTGGTGACCTTGTTACCAGGGTTAGTGGTATAGTATAGTAACTCACTGTCTGAGGAGCTGAGGACCTTGTTACCAGGGTTAGTGGTATAGTATAGTAACTCACTGTCTGAGGAGCTGAGGACCTTGTTACCAGGGTTAGTGGTATAGTATAGTAACTCACTGTCTGAGGAGCTGAGGACCTTGTTACCAGGGTTAGTGGTATAGTATAGTAACTCACTGTCTGAGGAGCTGAGGACCTTGTTACCAGGGTTAGTGGTATAGTATAGTAACTCACTGTCTGAGGAGCTGAGGACCTTGTTACCAGGGTTAGTGGTATAGTATAGTAACTCACTGTCTGAGGAGGTGGTGACCTTGTTACCAGGGTTAGTGGTATAGTATAGTAACTCACTGTCTGAGGAGCTGAGGACCTTGTTACCAGGGTTAGTGGTATAGTAACTCACTGTCTGAGGAGCTGAGGACCTTGTTACCAGGGTTAGTGGTATAGTATAGTAACTCACTGTCTGAGGAGCTGAGGACCTTGTTACCAGGGTTAGTGGTATAGTATAGTAACTCACTGTCTGAGGAGCTGAGGACCTTGTTACCAGGGTTAGTGGTATAGTATAGTAACTCACTGTCTGAGGAGGTGGTGACCTTGTTACCAGGGTTAGTGGTATAGTATAGTAACTCACTGTCTGAGGAGCTGAGGACCTTGTTACCAGGGTTAGTGGCATAGTAACTCACTGTCTGAGGAGCTGAGGACCTTGTTACCAGGGTTAGTGGTAAAGTATAGTAACTCACTGTCTGAGGAGCTGAGGACCTTGTTACCAGGGTTAGTGGTATAGTATAGTAACTCACAGTCTGAGGAGCTGGTGACCTTGTTACCAGGGTTAGTGGTATAGTATAGTAACTCACTGTCTGAGGAGCTGAGGACCTTGTTACCAGGGTTAGTGGTATAGTATAGTAACTCACTGTCTGAGGAGCTGAGGACCTTGTTACCAGGGTTAGTGGTATAGTAACTCACTGTCTGAGGAGCTGAGGACCTTGTTACCAGGGTTAGTGGTATAGTATAGTAACTCACTGTCTGATGAGCTGAGGACCTTGTTACCAGGGTTAGTGGTATAGTATAGTAACTCACTGTCTGAGGAGCTGAGGACCTTGTTACCAGGGTTAGTGGTATAGTATAGTAACTCACTGTCTGAGGAGCTGGTGACCTTGTTACCAGGGTTAGTGGTATAGTATAGTAACTCACTGTCTGAGGAGCTGGTGACCTTGTTACCAGGGTTAGTGGTATAGTATAGTAACTCACTGTCTGAGGAGCTGAGGACCTTGTTACCAGGGTTAGTGGTATAGTATAGTAACTCACTGTCTGAGGAGCTGAGGACCTTGTTACCAGGGTTAGTGGTATAGTATAGTAACTCACTGTCTGAGGAGCTGAGGACCTTGTTACCAGGGTTAGTGGTATAGTATAGTAACTCACTGTCTGAGGAGCTGAGGACCTTGTTACCAGGGTTAGTGGTATAGTATAGTAACTCACTGTCTGAGGAGCTGGTGACCTTGTTACCAGGGTTAGTGGTATAGTATAGTAACTCACTGTCTGAGGAGCTGGTGACCTTGTTACCAGGGTTAGTGGTATAGTATAGTAACTCACTGTCTGAGGAGCTGAGGACCTTGTTACCAGGGTTAGTGGTATAGTATAGTAACTCACTGTCTGAGGAGCTGAGGACCTTGTTACCAGGGTTAGTGGTATAGTAACTCACTGTCTGAGGAGCTGAGGACCTTGTTACCAGGGTTAGTGGTATAGTATAGTAACTCACTGTCTGAGGAGCTGAGGACCTTGTTACCAGGGTTAGTGGTATAGTATAGTAACTCACTGTCTGAGGAGCTGAGGACCTTGTTACCAGGGTTAGTGGTATAGTAACTCACTGTCTGAGGAGCTGAGGACCTTGTTACCAGGGTTAGTGGTATAGTATAGTAACTCACTGTCTGAGGAGCTGAGGACCTTGTTACCAGGGTTAGTGGTATAGTATAGTAACTCACTGTCTGAGGAGCTGAGGACCTTGTTACCAGGGTTAGTGGTATAGTATAGTAACTCACTGTCTGAGGAGCTGAGGACCTTGTTACCAGGGTTAGTGGTATAGTATAGTAACTCACTGTCTGAGGAGCTGAGGACCTTGTTACCAGGGTTAGTGGTATAGTAACTCACTGTCTGAGGAGCTGGTGACCTTGTTACCAGGGTTAGTGGTATAGTATAGTAACTCACTGTCTGAGGAGCTGAGGACCTTGTTACCAGGGTTAGTGGTATAGTATAGTAACTCACTGTCTGAGGAGCTGAGGACCTTGTTACCAGGGTTAGTGGTATAGTAACTCACTGTCTGAGGAGCTGGTGACCTTGTTACCAGGGTTAGTGGTATAGTATAGTAACTCACTGTCTGAGGAGCTGAGGACCTTGTTACCAGGGTTAGTGGTATAGTAACTCACTGTCTGAGGAGCTGAGGACCTTGTTACCAGGGTTAGTGGTATAGTATAGTAACTCACTGTCTGAGGAGCTGAGGACCTTGTTACCAGGGTTAGTGGTATAGTAACTCACTGTCTGAGGAGCTGAGGACCTTGTTACCAGGGTTAGTGGTATAGTAACTCACTGTCTGAGGAGCTGAGGACCTTGTTACCAGGGTTAGTGGTATAGTATAGTAACTCACTGTCTGAGGAGCTGAGGACCTTGTTACCAGGGTTAGTGGTATAGTATAGTAACTCACTGTCTGAGGAGCTGGTGACCTTGTTACCAGGGTTAGTGGTATAGTATAGTAACTCACTGTCTGAGGAGCTGAGGACCTTGTTACCAGGGTTAGTGGTATAGTATAGTAACTCACTGTCTGAGGAGCTGGTGACCTTGTTACCAGGGTTAGTGGTATAGTAACTCACTGTCTGAGGAGCTGGTGACCTTGTTACCAGGGTTAGTGGTATAGTATAGTAACTCACTGTCTGAGGAGCTGAGGACCTTGTTACCAGGGTTAGTGGTATAGTATAGTAACTCACTGTCTGAGGAGCTGAGGACCTTGTTACCAGGGTTAGTGGTATAGTATAGTAACTCACTGTCTGAGGAGCTGGTGACCTTGTTACCAGGGTTAGTGGTATAGTATAGTAACTCACTGTCTGAGGAGCTGAGGACCTTGTTACCAGGGTTAGTGGTATAGTATAGTAACTCACTGTCTGAGGAGCTGGTGACCTTGTTACCAGGGTTAGTGGTATAGTAACTCACTGTCTGAGGAGCTGGTGACCTTGTTACCAGGGTTAGTGGTATAGTATAGTAACTCACTGTCTGAGGAGCTGAGGACCTTGTTACCAGGGTTAGTGGTATAGTATAGTAACTCACTGTCTGAGGAGCTGGTGACCTTGTTACCAGGGTTAGTGGTATAGTATAGTAACTCACTGTCTGAGGAGCTGAGGACCTTGTTACCAGGGTTAGTGGTATAGTATAGTAACTCACTGTCTGAGGAGCTGAGGACCTTGTTACCAGGGTTAGTGGTATAGTATAGTAACTCACTGTCTGAGGAGCTGAGGACCTTGTTACCAGGGTTAGTGGTATAGTATAGTAACTCACTGTCTGAGGAGCTGAGGACCTTGTTACCAGGGTTAGTGGTATAGTATAGTAACTCACTGTCTGAGGAGCTGGTGACCTTGTTACCAGGGTTAGTGGTATAGTATAGTAACTCACTGTCTGAGGAGCTGAGGACCTTGTTACCAGGGTTAGTGGTATAGTATAGTAACTCACTGTCTGAGGAGCTGAGGACCTTGTTACCAGGGTTAGTGGTATAGTATAGTAACTCACTGTCTGAGGAGCTGGTGACCTTGTTACCAGGGTTAGTGGTATAGTATAGTAACTCACTGTCTGAGGAGCTGAGGACCTTGTTACCAGGGTTAGTGGTATAGTATAGTAACTCACTGTCTGAGGAGCTGGTGACCTTGTTACCAGGGTTAGTGGTATAGTAACTCACTGTCTGAGGAGCTGGTGACCTTGTTACCAGGGTTAGTGGTATAGTATAGTAACTCACTGTCTGAGGAGCTGAGGACCTTGTTACCAGGGTTAGTGGTATAGTAACTCACTGTCTGAGGAGCTGAGGACCTTGTTACCAGGGTTAGTGGTATAGTATAGTAACTCACTGTCTGAGGAGCTGAGGACCTTGTTACCAGGGTTAGTGGTATAGTATAGTAACTCACTGTCTGAGGAGCTGAGGACCTTGTTACCAGGGTTAGTGGTATAGTAACTCACTGTCTGAGGAGCTGAGGACCTTGTTACCAGGGTTAGTGGTATAGTATAGTAACTCACTGTCTGAGGAGCTGGTGACCTTGTTACCAGGGTTAGTGGTATAGTATAGTAACTCACTGTCTGAGGAGCTGAGGACCTTGTTACCAGGGTTAGTGGTATAGTAACTCACTGTCTGAGGAGCTGGTGACCTTGTTACCAGGGTTAGTGGTATAGTATAGTAACTCACTGTCTGAGGAGCTGAGGACCTTGTTACCAGGGTTAGTGGTATAGTATAGTAACTCACTGTCTGAGGAGCTGAGGACCTTGTTACCAGGGTTAGTGGTATAGTATAGTAACTCACTGTCTGAGGAGCTGGTGACCTTGTTACCAGGGTTAGTGGTATAGTATAGTAACTCACTGTCTGAGGAGCTGAGGACCTTGTTACCAGGGTTAGTGGTATAGTAACTCACTGTCTGAGGAGCTGGTGACCTTGTTACCAGGGTTAGTGGTATAGTATAGTAACTCACTGTCTGAGGAGCTGAGGACCTTGTTACCAGGGTTAGTGGTATAGTATAGTAACTCACTGTCTGAGGAGCTGAGGACCTTGTTACCAGGGTTAGTGGTATAGTATAGTAACTCACTGTCTGAGGAGCTGGTGACCTTGTTACCAGGGTTAGTGGTATAGTATAGTAACTCACTGTCTGAGGAGCTGAGGACCTTGTTACCAGGGTTAGTGGTATAGTAACTCACTGTCTGAGGAGCTGGTGACCTTGTTACCAGGGTTAGTGGTATAGTATAGTAACTCACTGTCTGAGGAGCTGAGGACCTTGTTACCAGGGTTAGTGGTATAGTATAGTAACTCACTGTCTGAGGAGCTGAGGACCTTGTTACCAGGGTTAGTGGTATAGTATAGTAACTCACTGTCTGAGGAGCTGGTGACCTTGTTACCAGGGTTAGTGGTATAGTATAGTAACTCACTGTCTGAGGAGCTGGTGACCTTGTTACCAGGGTTAGTGGTATAGTATAGTAACTCACTGTCTGAGGAGCTGAGGACCTTGTTACCAGGGTTAGTGGTATAGTATAGTAACTCACTGTCTGAGGAGCTGAGGACCTTGTTACCAGGGTTAGTGGTATAGTATAGTAACTCACTGTCTGAGGAGCTGAGGACCTTGTTACCAGGGTTAGTGGTATAGTATAGTAACTCACTGTCTGAGGAGCTGAGGACCTTGTTACCAGGGTTAGTGGTATAGTATAGTAACTCACTGTCTGAGGAGCTGAGGACCTTGTTACCAGGGTTAGTGGTATAGTATAGTAACTCACTGTCTGAGGAGGTGGTGACCTTGTTACCAGGGTTAGTGGTATAGTATAGTAACTCACTGTCTGAGGAGCTGAGGACCTTGTTACCAGGGTTAGTGGTATAGTAACTCACTGTCTGAGGAGCTGAGGACCTTGTTACCAGGGTTAGTGGTATAGTATAGTAACTCACTGTCTGAGGAGCTGAGGACCTTGTTACCAGGGTTAGTGGTATAGTATAGTAACTCACTGTCTGAGGAGCTGAGGACCTTGTTACCAGGGTTAGTGGTATAGTATAGTAACTCACTGTCTGAGGAGGTGGTGACCTTGTTACCAGGGTTAGTGGTATAGTATAGTAACTCACTGTCTGAGGAGCTGAGGACCTTGTTACCAGGGTTAGTGGTATAGTAACTCACTGTCTGAGGAGCTGAGGACCTTGTTACCAGGGTTAGTGGTAAAGTATAGTAACTCACTGTCTGAGGAGCTGAGGACCTTGTTACCAGGGTTAGTGGTATAGTATAGTAACTCACAGTCTGAGGAGCTGGTGACCTTGTTACCAGGGTTAGTGGTATAGTATAGTAACTCACTGTCTGAGGAGCTGAGGACCTTGTTACCAGGGTTAGTGGTATAGTATAGTAACTCACTGTCTGAGGAGCTGAGGACCTTGTTACCAGGGTTAGTGGTATAGTATAGTAACTCACTGTCTGAGGAGCTGAGGACCTTGTTACCAGGGTTAGTGGTATAGTATAGTAACTCACTGTCTGAGGAGCTGAGGACCTTGTTACCAGGGTTAGTGGTATAGTATAGTAACTCACTGTCTGAGGAGCTGAGGACCTTGTTACCAGGGTTAGTGGTATAGTAACTCACTGTCTGAGGAGCTGAGGACCTTGTTACCAGGGTTAGTGGTATAGTATAGTAACTCACTGTCTGAGGAGCTGAGGACCTTGTTACCAGGGTTAGTGGTATAGTATAGTAACTCACTGTCTGAGGAGCTGAGGACCTTGTTACCAGGGTTAGTGGTATAGTATAGTAACTCACTGTCTGAGGAGCTGAGGACCTTGTTACCAGGGTTAGTGGTATAGTAACTCACTGTCTGAGGAGCTGAGGACCTTGTTACCAGGGTTAGTGGTATAGTATAGTAACTCACTGTCTGAGGAGCTGAGGACCTTGTTACCAGGGTTAGTGGTATAGTATAGTAACTCACTGTCTGAGGAGCTGAGGACCTTGTTACCAGGGTTAGTGGTATAGTATAGTAACTCACTGTCTGAGGACCTTGTTACCAGGGTTAGTGGTATAGTATAGTAACTCACTGTCTGAGGAGCTGGTGACCTTGTTACCAGGGTTAGTGGTTTAGTATAGTAACTCACTGTCTGAGGAGCTGGTGACCTTGTTACCAGGGTTAGTGGTATAGTATAGTAACTCACTG
>NC_074694.1:8045686-8169480 GCF_029448725.1 Salvelinus fontinalis | reverse complement strand
GGGTTAGTGGTATAGTAACTCACTGTCTGAGGAGCTGAGGACCTTGTTACCAGGGTTAGTGGTATAGTATAGTAACTCACTGTCTGAGGAGCTGAGGACCTTGTTACCAGGGTTAGTGGTATAGTATAGTAACTCACTGTCTGAGGAGCTGGTGACCTTGTTACCAGGGTTAGTGGTATAGTATAGTAACTCACTGTCTGAGGAGCTGAGGACCTTGTTACCAGGGTTAGTGGTATAGTATAGTAACTCACTGTCTGAGGAGCTGAGGACCTTGTTACCAGGGTTAGTGGTATAGTAACTCACTGTCTGAGGAGCTGAGGACCTTGTTACCAGGGTTAGTGGTATAGTATAGTAACTCACTGTCTGAGGAGCTGAGGACCTTGTTACCAGGGTTAGTGGTATAGTATAGTAACTCACTGTCTGAGGAGCTGAGGACCTTGTTACCAGGGTTAGTGGTATAGTATAGTAACTCACTGTCTGAGGAGCTGAGGACCTTGTTACCAGGGTTAGTGGTATAGTATAGTAACTCACTGTCTGAGGAGCTGAGGACCTTGTTACCAGGGTTAGTGGTATAGTATAGTAACTCACTGTCTGAGGAGCTGAGGACCTTGTTACCAGGGTTAGTGGTATAGTATAGTAACTCACTGTCTGAGGAGCTGAGGACCTTGTTACCAGGGTTAGTGGTATAGTATAGTAACTCACTGTCTGAGGAGCTGAGGACCTTGTTACCAGGGTTAGTGGTATAGTATAGTAACTCACTGTCTGAGGAGCTGAGGACCTTGTTACCAGGGTTAGTGGTATAGTATAGTAACTCACTGTCTGAGGAGCTGAGGACCTTGTTACCAGGGTTAGTGGTATAGTATAGTAACTCACTGTCTGAGGAGCTGGTGACCTTGTTACCAGGGTTAGTGGTATAGTATAGTAACTCACTGTCTGAGGAGCTGAGGACCTTGTTACCAGGGTTAGTGGTATAGTATAGTAACTCACTGTCTGAGGAGCTGAGGACCTTGTTACCAGGGTTAGTGGTATAGTATAGTAACTCACTGTCTGAGGAGCTGAGGACCTTGTTACCAGGGTTAGTGGTATAGTATAGTAACTCACTGTCTGAGGAGCTGAGGACCTTGTTACCAGGGTTAGTGGTATAGTATAGTAACTCACTGTCTGAGGAGCTGAGGACCTTGTTACCAGGGTTAGTGGTATAGTATAGTAACTCACTGTCTGAGGAGCTGAGGACCTTGTTACCAGGGTTAGTGGTATAGTATAGTAACTCACTGTCTGAGGAGCTGGTGACCTTGTTACCAGGGTTAGTGGTATAGTATAGTAACTCACTGTCTGAGGAGCTGAGGACCTTGTTACCAGGGTTAGTGGTATAGTATAGTAACTCACTGTCTGAGGAGCTGAGGACCTTGTTACCAGGGTTAGTGGTATAGTATAGTAACTCACTGTCTGAGGAGCTGAGGACCTTGTTACCAGGGTTAGTGGTATAGTATAGTAACTCACTGTCTGAGGAGCTGAGTGACCTTGTTACCAGGGTTAGTGGTATAGTATAGTAACTCACTGTCTGAGGAGCTGAGGACCTTGTTACCAGGGTTAGTGGTATAGTATAGTAACTCACTGTCTGAGGAGCTGGTGACCTTGTTACCAGGGTTAGTGGTATAGTATAGTAACTCACTGTCTGAGGAGCTGGTGACCTTGTTACCAGGGTTAGTGGTATAGTATAGTAACTCACTGTCTGAGGAGCTGAGGACCTTGTTACCAGGGTTAGTGGTATAGTAACTCACTGTCTGAGGAGCTGAGGACCTTGTTACCAGGGTTAGTGGTATAGTATAGTAACTCACTGTCTGAGGAGCTGAGGACCTTGTTACCAGGGTTAGTGGTATAGTATAGTAACTCACTGTCTGAGGAGCTGAGGACCTTGTTACCAGGGTTAGTGGTATAGTATAGTAACTCACTGTCTGAGGAGCTGAGGACCTTGTTACCAGGGTTAGTGGTATAGTATAGTAACTCACTGTCTGAGGAGCTGAGGACCTTGTTACCAGGGTTAGTGGTATAGTATAGTAACTCACTGTCTGAGGAGCTGAGGACCTTGTTACCAGGGTTAGTGGTATAGTATAGTAACTCACTGTCTGAGGAGCTGAGGACCTTGTTACCAGGGTTAGTGGTATAGTATAGTAACTCACTGTCTGAGGAGCTGGTGACCTTGTTACCAGGGTTAGTGGTATAGTATAGTAACTCACTGTCTGAGGAGCTGAGGACCTTGTTACCAGGGTTAGTGGTATAGTATAGTAACTCACTGTCTGAGGAGCTGGTGACCTTGTTACCAGGGTTAGTGGTATAGTATAGTAACTCACTGTCTGAGGAGCTGAGGACCTTGTTACCAGGGTTAGTGGTATAGTATAGTAACTCACTGTCTGAGGAGCTGGTGACCTTGTTACCAGGGTTAGTGGTATAGTATAGTAACTCACTGTCTGAGGAGCTGAGGACCTTGTTACCAGGGTTAGTGGTATAGTATAGTAACTCACTGTCTGAGGAGCTGAGGACCTTGTTACCAGGGTTAGTGGTATAGTATAGTAACTCACTGTCTGAGGAGCTGGTGACCTTGTTACCAGGGTTAGTGGTATAGTATAGTAACTCACTGTCTGAGGAGCTGAGGACCTTGTTACCAGGGTTAGTGGTATAGTATAGTAACTCACTGTCTGAGGAGCTGGTGACCTTGTTACCAGGGTTAGTGGTATAGTATAGTAACTCACTGTCTGAGGAGCTGAGGACCTTGTTACCAGGGTTAGTGGTATAGTATAGTAACTCACTGTCTGAGGAGCTGAGGACCTTGTTACCAGGGTTAGTGGTATAGTATAGTAACTCACTGTCTGAGGAGCTGAGGACCTTGTTACCAGGGTTAGTGGTATAGTATAGTAACTCACTGTCTGAGGAGCTGAGGACCTTGTTACCAGGGTTAGTGGTATAGTATAGTAACTCACTGTCTGAGGAGCTGGTGACCTTGTTACCAGGGTTAGTGGTATAGTATAGTAACTCACTGTCTGAGGAGCTGAGGACCTTGTTACCAGGGTTAGTGGTATAGTATAGTAACTCACTGTCTGAGGAGCTGAGGACCTTGTTACCAGGGTTAGTGGTATAGTATAGTAACTCACTGTCTGAGGACCTTGTTACCAGGGTTAGTGGTATAGTATAGTAACTCACTGTCTGAGGAGCTGAGGACCTTGTTACCAGGGTTAGTGGTATAGTATAGTAACTCACTGTCTGAGGAGCTGGTGACCTTGTTACCAGGGTTAGTGGTATAGTAACTCACTGTCTGAGGAGCTGGTGACCTTGTTACCAGGGTTAGTGGTATAGTATAGTAACTCACTGTCTGAGGAGCTGAGGACCTTGTTACCAGGGTTAGTGGTATAGTAACTCACTGTCTGAGGAGCTGGTGACCTTGTTACCAGGGTTAGTGGTATAGTAACTCACTGTCTGAGGAGCTGAGGACCTTGTTACCAGGGTTAGTGGTATAGTATAGTAACTCACTGTCTGAGGACCTTGTTACCAGGGTTAGTGGTATAGTATAGTAACTCACTGTCTGAGGAGCTGAGGACCTTGTTACCAGGGTTAGTGGTATAGTATAGTAACTCACTGTCTGAGGAGCTGAGGACCTTGTTACCAGGGTTAGTGGTATAGTATAGTAACTCACTGTCTGAGGAGCTGAGGACCTTGTTACCAGGGTTAGTGGTATAGTATAGTAACTCACTGTCTGAGGAGCTGAGGACCTTGTTACCAGGGTTAGTGGTAGTATAGTAACTCACTGTCTGAGGAGCTGAGGACCTTGTTACCAGGGTTAGTGGTATAGTATAGTAACTCACTGTCTGAGGAGCTGAGGACCTTGTTACCAGGGTTAGTGGTGTATAGTAACTCACTGTCTGAGGAGCTGAGGACCTTGTTACCAGGGTTAGTGGTATAGTATAGTAACTCACTGTCTGAGGAGCTGAGGACCTTGTTACCAGGGTTAGTGGTATAGTATAGTAACTCACTGTCTGAGGAGCTGAGGACCTTGTTACCAGGGTTAGTGGTATAGTATAGTAACTCACTGTCTGAGGAGCTGAGGACCTTGTTACCAGGGTTAGTGGTATAGTATAGTAACTCACTGTCTGAGGAGCTGGTGACCTTGTTACCAGGGTTAGTGGTATAGTATAGTAACTCACTGTCTGAGGAGCTGAGGACCTTGTTACCAGGGTTAGTGGTATAGTATAGTAACTCACTGTCTGAGGAGCTGAGGACCTTGTTACCAGGGTTAGTGGTATAGTATAGTAACTCACTGTCTGAGGAGCTGAGGACCTTGTTACCAGGGTTAGTGGTATAGTATAGTAACTCACTGTCTGAGGAGCTGAGGACCTTGTTACCAGGGTTAGTGGTATAGTAACTCACTGTCTGAGGAGCTGGTGACCTTGTTACCAGGGTTAGTGGTATAGTATAGTAACTCACTGTCTGAGGAGCTGAGGACCTTGTTACCAGGGTTAGTGGTATAGTATAGTAACTCACTGTCTGAGGAGCTGGTGACCTTGTTACCAGGGTTAGTGGTATAGTATAGTAACTCACTGTCTGAGGAGCTGAGGACCTTGTTACCAGGGTTAGTGGTATAGTATAGTAACTCACTGTCTGAGGAGCTGAGGACCTTGTTACCAGGGTTAGTGGTATAGTATAGTAACTCACTGTCTGAGGAGCTGAGGACCTTGTTACCAGGGTTAGTGGTATAGTATAGTAACTCACTGTCTGAGGAGCTGAGGACCTTGTTACCAGGGTTAGTGGTATAGTATAGTAACTCACTGTCTGAGGAGCTGAGGACCTTGTTACCAGGGTTAGTGGTATAGTAACTCACTGTCTGAGGAGCTGAGGACCTTGTTACCAGGGTTAGTGGTATAGTAACTCACTGTCTGAGGAGCTGGTGACCTTGTTACCAGGGTTAGTGGTATAGTATAGTAACTCACTGTCTGAGGAGCTGAGGACCTTGTTACCAGGGTTAGTGGTATAGTATAGTAACTCACTGTCTGAGGAGCTGAGGACCTTGTTACCAGGGTTAGTGGTATAGTATAGTAACTCACTGTCTGAGGAGCTGAGGACCTTGTTACCAGGGTTAGTGGTATAGTATAGTAACTCACTGTCTGAGGAGCTGAGGACCTTGTTACCAGGGTTAGTGGTATAGTATAGTAACTCACTGTCTGAGGAGCTGGTGACCTTGTTACCAGGGTTAGTGGTATAGTATAGTAACTCACTGTCTGAGGAGCTGAGGACCTTGTTACCAGGGTTAGTGGTATAGTAACTCACTGTCTGAGGAGCTGAGGACCTTGTTACCAGGGTTAGTGGTATAGTATAGTAACTCACTGTCTGAGCGGACCTTGTTACCAGGGTTAGTGGTATAGTATAGTAACTCACTGTCTGAGGAGCTGAGGACCTTGTTACCAGGGTTAGTGGTATAGTATAGTAACTCACTGTCTGAGGAGCTGAGACCTTGTTACCAGGGTTAGTGGTATAGTATAGTAACTCACTGTCTGAGGAGCTGAGGACCTTGTTACCAGGGTTAGTGGTATAGTATAGTAACTCACTGTCTGAGGAGCTGGTGACCTTGTTACCAGGGTTAGTGGTATAGTATAGTAACTCACTGTCTGAGGAGCTGAGGACCTTGTTACCAGGGTTAGTGGTATAGTAACTCACTGTCTGAGGAGCTGAGGACCTTGTTACCAGGGTTAGTGGTATAGTATAGTAACTCACTGTCTGAGGAGCTGAGGACCTTGTTACCAGGGTTAGTGGTATAGTATAGTAACTCACTGTCTGAGGAGCTGAGGACCTTGTTACCAGGGTTAGTGGTATAGTAACTCACTGTCTGAGGAGCTGGTGACCTTGTTACCAGGGTTAGTGGTATAGTAACTCACTGTCTGAGGAGCTGAGGACCTTGTTACCAGGGTTAGTGGTATAGTATAGTAACTCACTGTCTGAGGAGCTGGTGACCTTGTTACCAGGGTTAGTGGTATAGTATAGTAACTCACTGTCTGAGGAGCTGAGGACCTTGTTACCAGGGTTAGTGGTATAGTATAGTAACTCACTGTCTGAGGACCTTGTTACCAGGGTTAGTGGTATAGTATAGTAACTCACTGTCTGAGGAGCTGAGGACCTTGTTACCAGGGTTAGTGGTATAGTATAGTAACTCACTGTCTGAGGAGCTGAGGACCTTGTTACCAGGGTTAGTGGTATAGTAACTCACTGTCTGAGGAGCTGGTGACCTTGTTACCAGGGTTAGTGGTATAGTAACTCACTGTCTGAGGAGCTGAGGACCTTGTTACCAGGGTTAGTGGTATAGTATAGTAACTCACTGTCTGAGGAGCTGGGACCTTGTTACCAGGGTTAGTGGTATAGTATAGTAACTCACTGTCTGAGGAGCTGAGGACCTTGTTACCAGGGTTAGTGGTATAGTATAGTAACTCACTGTCTGAGGAGCTGGGACCTTGTTACCAGGGTTAGTGGTATAGTATAGTAACTCACTGTCTGAGGAGCTGAGGACCTTGTTACCAGGGTTAGTGGTATAGTATAGTAACTCACTGTCTGAGGAGCTGAGGACCTTGTTACCAGGGTTAGTGGTATAGTATAGTAACTCACTGTCTGAGGAGCTGGTGACCTTGTTACCAGGGTTAGTGGTATAGTATAGTAACTCACTGTCTGAGGAGCTGAGGACCTTGTTACCAGGGTTAGTGGTATAGTATAGTAACTCACTGTCTGAGGAGCTGAGGACCTTGTTACCAGGGTTAGTGGTATAGTATAGTAACTCACTGTCTGAGGAGCTGAGGACCTTGTTACCAGGGTTAGTGGTATAGTAACTCACTGTCTGAGGAGCTGAGGACCTTGTTACCAGGGTTAGTGGTATAGTATAGTAACTCACTGTCTGAGGAGCTGAGGACCTTGTTACCAGGGTTAGTGGTATAGTATAGTAACTCACTGTCTGAGGAGCTGGTGACCTTGTTACCAGGGTTAGTGGTATAGTATAGTAACTCACTGTCTGAGGAGCTGAGGACCTTGTTACCAGGGTTAGTGGTATAGTATAGTAACTCACTGTCTGAGGAGCTGAGGACCTTGTTACCAGGGTTAGTGGTATAGTATAGTAACTCACTGTCTGAGGAGCTGAGGACCTTGTTACCAGGGTTAGTGGTATAGTATAGTAACTCACTGTCTGAGGAGCTGAGGACCTTGTTACCAGGGTTAGTGGTATAGTATAGTAACTCACTGTCTGAGGAGCTGGTGACCTTGTTACCAGGGTTAGTGGTATAGTATAGTAACTCACTGTCTGAGGAGCTGAGGACCTTGTTACCAGGGTTAGTGGTATAGTATAGTAACTCACTGTCTGAGGAGCTGAGGACCTTGTTACCAGGGTTAGTGGTATAGTATAGTAACTCACTGTCTGAGGAGCTGAGGACCTTGTTACCAGGGTTAGTGGTATAGTATAGTAACTCACTGTCTGAGGAGCTGAGGACCTTGTTACCAGGGTTAGTGGTATAGTATAGTAACTCACTGTCTGAGGAGCTGAGGACCTTGTTACCAGGGTTAGTGGTATAGTAACTCACTGTCTGAGGAGCTGAGGACCTTGTTACCAGGGTTAGTGGTATAGTAACTCACTGTCTGAGGAGCTGGTGACCTTGTTACCAGGGTTAGTGGTATAGTAACTCACTGTCTGAGGAGCTGAGGACCTTGTTACCAGGGTTAGTGGTATAGTATAGTAACTCACTGTCTGGAGCTGGGACCTTGTTACCAGGGTTAGTGGTATAGTATAGTAACTCACTGTCTGAGGAGCTGAGGACCTTGTTACCAGGGTTAGTGGTATAGTATAGTAACTCACTGTCTGAGGAGCTGGGACCTTGTTACCAGGGTTAGTGGTATAGTATAGTAACTCACTGTCTGAGGAGCTGAGGACCTTGTTACCAGGGTTAGTGGTATAGTAACTCACTGTCTGAGGAGCTGAGGACCTTGTTACCAGGGTTAGTGGTATAGTAACTCACTGTCTGAGGAGCTGAGGACCTTGTTACCAGGGTTAGTGGTATAGTATAGTAACTCACTGTCTGAGGAGCTGAGGACCTTGTTACCAGGGTTAGTGGTATAGTATAGTAACTCACTGTCTGAGGAGCTGAGGACCTTGTTACCAGGGTTAGTGGTATAGTATAGTAACTCACTGTCTGAGGAGCTGGTGACCTTGTTACCAGGGTTAGTGGTATAGTATAGTAACTCACTGTCTGAGGAGCTGGTGACCTTGTTACCAGGGTTAGTGGTATAGTATAGTAACTCACTGTCTGAGGAGCTGAGGACCTTGTTACCAGGGTTAGTGGTATAGTATAGTAACTCACTGTCTGAGGAGCTGAGGACCTTGTTACCAGGGTTAGTGGTATAGTATAGTAACTCACTGTCTGAGGAGCTGAGGACCTTGTTACCAGGGTTAGTGGTATAGTAACTCACTGTCTGAGGAGCTGGTGACCTTGTTACCAGGGTTAGTGGTATAGTATAGTAACTCACTGTCTGAGGACCTTGTTACCAGGGTTAGTGGTATAGTATAGTAACTCACTGTCTGAGGAGCTGAGGACCTTGTTACCAGGGTTAGTGGTATAGTATAGTAACTCACTGTCTGAGGAGCTGGGACCTTGTTACCAGGGTTAGTGGTATAGTATAGTAACTCACTGTCTGAGGAGCTGGTGACCTTGTTACCAGGGTTAGTGGTATAGTATAGTAACTCACTGTCTGAGGAGCTGAGGACCTTGTTACCAGGGTTAGTGGTATAGTAACTCACTGTCTGAGGAGCTGAGGACCTTGTTACCAGGGTTAGTGGTATAGTAACTCACTGTCTGAGGAGCTGAGGACCTTGTTACCAGGGTTAGTGGTATAGTATAGTAACTCACTGTCTGAGGAGCTGGGACCTTGTTACCAGGGTTAGTGGTATAGTATAGTAACTCACTGTCTGAGGAGCTGAGGACCTTGTTACCAGGGTTAGTGGTATAGTATAGTAACTCACTGTCTGGGAGCTGGGACCTTGTTACCAGGGTTAGTGGTATAGTATAGTAACTCACTGTCTGAGGAGCTGAGGACCTTGTTACCAGGGTTAGTGGTATAGTATAGTAACTCACTGTCTGAGGAGCTGGTGACCTTGTTACCAGGGTTAGTGGTATAGTATAGTAACTCACTGTCTGAGGAGCTGAGGACCTTGTTACCAGGGTTAGTGGTATAGTATAGTAACTCACTGTCTGAGGAGCTGAGGACCTTGTTACCAGGGTTAGTGGTATAGTATAGTAACTCACTGTCTGAGGAGCTGAGGACCTTGTTACCAGGGTTAGTGGTATAGTAACTCACTGTCTGAGGAGCTGAGGACCTTGTTACCAGGGTTAGTGGTATAGTATAGTAACTCACTGTCTGAGGAGCTGAGGACCTTGTTACCAGGGTTAGTGGTATAGTATAGTAACTCACTGTCTGAGGAGCTGGTGACCTTGTTACCAGGGTTAGTGGTATAGTATAGTAACTCACTGTCTGAGGAGCTGAGGACCTTGTTACCAGGGTTAGTGGTATAGTATAGTAACTCACTGTCTGAGGAGCTGAGGACCTTGTTACCAGGGTTAGTGGTATAGTATAGTAACTCACTGTCTGAGGAGCTGAGGACCTTGTTACCAGGGTTAGTGGTATAGTATAGTAACTCACTGTCTGAGGAGCTGAGGACCTTGTTACCAGGGTTAGTGGTATAGTATAGTAACTCACTGTCTGAGGAGCTGAGGACCTTGTTACCAGGGTTAGTGGTATAGTATAGTAACTCACTGTCTGAGGAGCTGAGGACCTTGTTACCAGGGTTAGTGGTATAGTATAGTAACTCACTGTCTGAGGAGCTGAGGACCTTGTTACCAGGGTTAGTGGTATAGTATAGTAACTCACTGTCTGAGGAGCTGAGGACCTTGTTACCAGGGTTAGTGGTATAGTAACTCACTGTCTGAGGAGCTGAGGACCTTGTTACCAGGGTTAGTGGTATAGTATAGTAACTCACTGTCTGAGGAGCTGAGGACCTTGTTACCAGGGTTAGTGGTATAGTATAGTAACTCACTGTCTGAGGAGCTGAGGACCTTGTTACCAGGGTTAGTGGTATAGTATAGTAACTCACTGTCTGAGGAGCTGGTGACCTTGTTACCAGGGTTAGTGGTATAGTATAGTAACTCACTGTCTGAGGAGCTGAGGACCTTGTTACCAGGGTTAGTGGTATAGTATAGTAACTCACTGTCTGAGGAGCTGAGGACCTTGTTACCAGGGTTAGTGGTATAGTATAGTAACTCACTGTCTGAGGAGCTGAGGACCTTGTTACCAGGGTTAGTGGTATAGTATAGTAACTCACTGTCTGAGGAGCTGAGGACCTTGTTACCAGGGTTAGTGGTATAGTAACTCACTGTCTGAGGAGCTGGTGACCTTGTTACCAGGGTTAGTGGTATAGTAACTCACTGTCTGAGGAGCTGAGGACCTTGTTACCAGGGTTAGTGGTATAGTATAGTAACTCACTGTCTGAGCGGACCTTGTTACCAGGGTTAGTGGTATAGTATAGTAACTCACTGTCTGAGGAGCTGAGGACCTTGTTACCAGGGTTAGTGGTATAGTATAGTAACTCACTGTCTGAGGAGCTGAGGACCTTGTTACCAGGGTTAGTGGTATAGTATAGTAACTCACTGTCTGAGGAGCTGAGGACCTTGTTACCAGGGTTAGTGGTATAGTATAGTAACTCACTGTCTGAGGAGCTGGTGACCTTGTTACCAGGGTTAGTGGTATAGTATAGTAACTCACTGTCTGAGGAGCTGAGGACCTTGTTACCAGGGTTAGTGGTATAGTAACTCACTGTCTGAGGAGCTGAGGACCTTGTTACCAGGGTTAGTGGTATAGTAGTAACTCACTGTCTGAGGAGCTGAGGACCTTGTTACCAGGGTTAGTGGTATAGTATAGTAACTCACTGTCTGAGGAGCTGAGGACCTTGTTACCAGGGTTAGTGGTATAGTATAGTAACTCACTGTCTGAGGAGCTGAGGACCTTGTTACCAGGGTTAGTGGTATAGTAACTCACTGTCTGAGGAGCTGAGGACCTTGTTACCAGGGTTAGTGGTATAGTATAGTAACTCACTGTCTGAGGAGCTGAGGACCTTGTTACCAGGGTTAGTGGTATAGTATAGTAACTCACTGTCTGAGGAGCTGAGGACCTTGTTACCAGGGTTAGTGGTATAGTATAGTAACTCACTGTCTGAGGAGCTGAGGACCTTGTTACCAGGGTTAGTGGTATAGTATAGTAACTCACTGTCTGAGGAGCTGGTGACCTTGTTACCAGGGTTAGTGGTATAGTATAGTAACTCACTGTCTGAGGAGCTGAGGACCTTGTTACCAGGGTTAGTGGTATAGTATAGTAACTCACTGTCTGAGGAGCTGAGGACCTTGTTACCAGGGTTAGTGGTATAGTATAGTAACTCACTGTCTGAGGAGCTGAGGACCTTGTTACCAGGGTTAGTGGTATAGTATAGTAACTCACTGTCTGAGGAGCTGAGGACCTTGTTACCAGGGTTAGTGGTATAGTATAGTAACTCACTGTCTGAGGAGCTGAGGACCTTGTTACCAGGGTTAGTGGTATAGTATAGTAACTCACTGTCTGAGGAGCTGAGGACCTTGTTACCAGGGTTAGTGGTATAGTATAGTAACTCACTGTCTGAGGAGCTGAGGACCTTGTTACCAGGGTTAGTGGTATAGTATAGTAACTCACTGTCTGAGGAGCTGAGGACCTTGTTACCAGGGTTAGTGGTATAGTATAGTAACTCACTGTCTGAGGAGCTGAGGACCTTGTTACCAGGGTTAGTGGTATAGTATAGTAACTCACTGTCTGAGGAGCTGGTGACCTTGTTACCAGGGTTAGTGGTATAGTATAGTAACTCACTGTCTGAGGAGCTGAGGACCTTGTTACCAGGGTTAGTGGTATAGTATAGTAACTCACTGTCTGAGGAGCTGAGGACCTTGTTACCAGGGTTAGTGGTATAGTATAGTAACTCACTGTCTGAGGAGCTGAGGACCTTGTTACCAGGGTTAGTGGTATAGTAACTCACTGTCTGAGGAGCTGGTGACCTTGTTACCAGGGTTAGTGGTATAGTATAGTAACTCACTGTCTGAGGAGCTGAGGACCTTGTTACCAGGGTTAGTGGTATAGTATAGTAACTCACTGTCTGAGGAGCTGAGGACCTTGTTACCAGGGTTAGTGGTAGTATAGTAACTCACTGTCTGAGGAGCTGAGGACCTTGTTACCAGGGTTAGTGGTATAGTATAGTAACTCACTGTCTGAGGAGCTGAGGACCTTGTTACCAGGGTTAGTGGTATAGTATAGTAACTCACTGTCTGAGGAGCTGAGGACCTTGTTACCAGGGTTAGTGGTATAGTATAGTAACTCACTGTCTGAGGAGCTGAGGACCTTGTTACCAGGGTTAGTGGTATAGTATAGTAACTCACTGTCTGAGGAGCTGAGGACCTTGTTACCAGGGTTAGTGGTATAGTAACTCACTGTCTGAGGAGCTGAGGACCTTGTTACCAGGGTTAGTGGTATAGTATAGTAACTCACTGTCTGAGGAGCTGGTGACCTTGTTACCAGGGTTAGTGGTATAGTATAGTAACTCACTGTCTGAGGAGCTGAGGACCTTGTTACCAGGGTTAGTGGTATAGTATAGTAACTCACTGTCTGAGGAGCTGAGGACCTTGTTACCAGGGTTAGTGGTATAGTATAGTAACTCACTGTCTGAGGAGCTGAGGACCTTGTTACCAGGGTTAGTGGT
The DNA here is from genome assembly GCF_029448725.1 of Salvelinus fontinalis. Taxonomy (NCBI): domain Eukaryota; kingdom Metazoa; phylum Chordata; class Actinopteri; order Salmoniformes; family Salmonidae; genus Salvelinus; species Salvelinus fontinalis. The sequence goes on along the minus strand of NC_074694.1, from coordinate 8,156,639 downwards.
ATAGTATAGTAACTCACTGTCTGAGGAGCTGAGGACCTTGTTACCAGGGTTAGTGGTATAGTATAGTAACTCACTGTCTGAGGAGCTGAGGACCTTGTTACCAGGGTTAGTGGTATAGTATAGTAACTCACTGTCTGAGGAGCTGAGGACCTTGTTACCAGGGTTAGTGGTATAGTATAGTAACTCACTGTCTGAGGAGCTGAGGACCTTGTTACCAGGGTTAGTGGTATAGTATAGTAACTCACTGTCTGAGGAGCTGAGGACCTTGTTACCAGGGTTAGTGGTATAGTATAGTAACTCACTGTCTGAGGAGCTGAGGACCTTGTTACCAGGGTTAGTGGTATAGTAACTCACTGTCTGAGGAGCTGGTGACCTTGTTACCAGGGTTAGTGGTATAGTATAGTAACTCACTGTCTGAGGAGCTGAGGACCTTGTTACCAGGGTTAGTGGTATAGTATAGTAACTCACTGTCTGAGGAGCTGAGGACCTTGTTACCAGGGTTAGTGGTATAGTAACTCACTGTCTGAGGAGCTGAGGACCTTGTTACCAGGGTTAGTGGTATAGTATAGTAACTCACTGTCTGAGGAGCTGGTGACCTTGTTACCAGGGTTAGTGGTATAGTATAGTAACTCACTGTCTGAGGAGCTGAGGACCTTGTTACCAGGGTTAGTGGTATAGTATAGTAACTCACTGTCTGAGGAGCTGAGGACCTTGTTACCAGGGTTAGTGGTATAGTATAGTAACTCACTGTCTGAGGAGCTGAGGACCTTGTTACCAGGGTTAGTGGTATAGTATAGTAACTCACTGTCTGAGGAGCTGAGGACCTTGTTACCAGGGTTAGTGGTATAGTATAGTAACTCACTGTCTGAGGAGCTGAGGACCTTGTTACCAGGGTTAGTGGTATAGTATAGTAACTCACTGTCTGAGGAGCTGAGGACCTTGTTACCAGGGTTAGTGGTATAGTATAGTAACTCACTGTCTGAGGAGCTGAGGACCTTGTTACCAGGGTTAGTGGTATAGTATAGTAACTCACTGTCTGAGGAGCTGAGGACCTTGTTACCAGGGTTAGTGGTATAGTATAGTAACTCACTGTCTGAGGAGCTGAGGACCTTGTTACCAGGGTTAGTGGTATAGTATAGTAACTCACTGTCTGAGGAGCTGAGGACCTTGTTACCAGGGTTAGTGGTAGTATAGTAACTCACTGTCTGAGGAGCTGGTGACCTTGTTACCAGGGTTAGTGGTATAGTATAGTAACTCACTGTCTGAGGAGCTGAGGACCTTGTTACCAGGGTTAGTGGTATAGTATAGTAACTCACTGTCTGAGGAGCTGAGGACCTTGTTACCAGGGTTAGTGGTATAGTAACTCACTGTCTGAGGAGCTGAGGACCTTGTTACCAGGGTTAGTGGTATAGTATAGTAACTCACTGTCTGAGGAGCTGAGGACCTTGTTACCAGGGTTAGTGGTATAGTATAGTAACTCACTGTCTGAGGAGCTGAGGACCTTGTTACCAGGGTTAGTGGTATAGTATAGTAACTCACTGTCTGAGGAGCTGAGGACCTTGTTACCAGGGTTAGTGGTATAGTATAGTAACTCACTGTCTGAGGAGCTGAGGACCTTGTTACCAGGGTTAGTGGTATAGTATAGTAACTCACTGTCTGAGGAGCTGAGGACCTTGTTACCAGGGTTAGTGGTATAGTATAGTAACTCACTGTCTGAGGAGCTGAGGACCTTGTTACCAGGGTTAGTGGTATAGTATAGTAACTCACTGTCTGAGGAGCTGAGGACCTTGTTACCAGGGTTAGTGGTATAGTATAGTAACTCACTGTCTGAGGAGCTGAGGACCTTGTTACCAGGGTTAGTGGTATAGTATAGTAACTCACTGTCTGAGGAGCTGAGGACCTTGTTACCAGGGTTAGTGGTATAGTATAGTAACTCACTGTCTGAGGAGCTGAGGACCTTGTTACCAGGGTTAGTGGTATAGTATAGTAACTCACTGTCTGAGGAGCTGAGGACCTTGTTACCAGGGTTAGTGGTATAGTATAGTAACTCACTGTCTGAGGAGGTGGTGACCTTGTTACCAGGGTTAGTGGTATAGTAACTCACTGTCTGAGGAGCTGAGGACCTTGTTACCAGGGTTAGTGGTATAGTATAGTAACTCACTGTCTGAGGAGCTGGTGACCTTGTTACCAGGGTTAGTGGTATAGTATAGTAACTCACTGTCTGAGGAGCTGAGGACCTTGTTACCAGGGTTAGTGGTATAGTATAGTAACTCACTGTCTGAGGAGCTGAGGACCTTGTTACCAGGGTTAGTGGTATAGTATAGTAACTCACTGTCTGAGGAGCTGAGGACCTTGTTACCAGGGTTAGTGGTATAGTATAGTAACTCACTGTCTGAGGAGCTGAGGACCTTGTTACCAGGGTTAGTGGTATAGTATAGTAACTCACTGTCTGAGGAGCTGAGGACCTTGTTACCAGGGTTAGTGGTATAGTAACTCACTGTCTGAGGAGCTGAGGACCTTGTTACCAGGGTTAGTGGTATAGTATAGTAACTCACTGTCTGAGGAGCTGAGGACCTTGTTACCAGGGTTAGTGGTATAGTATAGTAACTCACTGTCTGAGGAGCTGGTGACCTTGTTACCAGGGTTAGTGGTATAGTATAGTAACTCACTGTCTGAGGAGCTGAGTGACCTTGTTACCAGGGTTAGTGGTATAGTATAGTAACTCACTGTCTGAGGAGCTGGTGACCTTGTTACCAGGGTTAGTGGTATAGTATAGTAACTCACTGTCTGAGGAGCTGGTGACCTTGTTACCAGGGTTAGTGGTATAGTATAGTAACTCACTGTCTGAGGAGCTGAGGACCTTGTTACCAGGGTTAGTGGTATAGTATAGTAACTCACTGTCTGAGGAGCTGAGGACCTTGTTACCAGGGTTAGTGGTATAGTATAGTAACTCACTGTCTGAGGAGCTGAGGACCTTGTTACCAGGGTTAGTGGTATAGTATAGTAACTCACTGTCTGAGGAGCTGAGGACCTTGTTACCAGGGTTAGTGGTATAGTATAGTAACTCACTGTCTGAGGAGCTGAGGACCTTGTTACCAGGGTTAGTGGTATAGTATAGTAACTCACTGTCTGAGGAGCTGAGGACCTTGTTACCAGGGTTAGTGGTATAGTATAGTAACTCACTGTCTGAGGAGCTGAGGACCTTGTTACCAGGGTTAGTGGTATAGTATAGTAACTCACTGTCTGAGGAGCTGAGGACCTTGTTACCAGGGTTAGTGGTATAGTATAGTAACTCACTGTCTGAGGAGCTGAGGACCTTGTTACCAGGGTTAGTGGTATAGTATAGTAACTCACTGTCTGAGGAGCTGAGGACCTTGTTACCAGGGTTAGTGGTATAGTATAGTAACTCACTGTCTGAGGAGCTGAGGACCTTGTTACCAGGGTTAGTGGTATAGTATAGTAACTCACTGTCTGAGGAGCTGAGGACCTTGTTACCAGGGTTAGTGGTATAGTATAGTAACTCACTGTCTGAGGAGCTGGTGACCTTGTTACCAGGGTTAGTGGTATAGTATAGTAACTCACTGTCTGAGGAGCTGAGGACCTTGTTACCAGGGTTAGTGGTATAGTATAGTAACTCACTGTCTGAGGAGCTGGTGACCTTGTTACCAGGGTTAGTGGTATAGTATAGTAACTCACTGTCTGAGGAGCTGAGGACCTTGTTACCAGGGTTAGTGGTATAGTATAGTAACTCACTGTCTGAGGAGCGCCTTGTTACCAGGGTTAGTGGTATAGTATAGTAACTCACTGTCTGAGGAGCTGGTGACCTTGTTACCAGGGTTAGTGGTATAGTAACTCACTGTCTGAGGAGCTGAGGACCTTGTTACCAGGGTTAGTGGTATAGTAACTCACTGTCTGAGGAGCTGGTGACCTTGTTACCAGGGTTAGTGGTATAGTATAGTAACTCACTGTCTGAGGAGCTGAGGACCTTGTTACCAGGGTTAGTGGTATAGTATAGTAACTCACTGTCTGAGGAGCTGAGGACCTTGTTACCAGGGTTAGTGGTATAGTAACTCACTGTCTGAGGAGCTGAGGACCTTGTTACCAGGGTTAGTGGTATAGTATAGTAACTCACTGTCTGAGGAGCTGAGGACCTTGTTACCAGGGTTAGTGGTATAGTATAGTAACTCACTGTCTGAGGAGCTGAGGACCTTGTTACCAGGGTTAGTGGTATAGTAACTCACTGTCTGAGGAGCTGAGGACCTTGTTACCAGGGTTAGTGGTATAGTATAGTAACTCACTGTCTGAGGAGCTGGTGACCTTGTTACCAGGGTTAGTGGTATAGTATAGTAACTCACTGTCTGAGGAGCTGAGGACCTTGTTACCAGGGTTAGTGGTATAGTAACTCACTGTCTGAGGAGCTGGTGACCTTGTTACCAGGGTTAGTGGTATAGTAACTCACTGTCTGAGGAGCTGAGGACCTTGTTACCAGGGTTAGTGGTATAGTATAGTAACTCACTGTCTGAGGACCTTGTTACCAGGGTTAGTGGTATAGTATAGTAACTCACTGTCTGAGGAGCTGAGGACCTTGTTACCAGGGTTAGTGGTATAGTATAGTAACTCACTGTCTGAGGAGCTGAGGACCTTGTTACCAGGGTTAGTGGTATAGTATAGTAACTCACTGTCTGAGGGGGACCTTGTTACCAGGGTTAGTGGTATAGTATAGTAACTCACTGTCTGAGGAGCTGAGGACCTTGTTACCAGGGTTAGTGGTATAGTATAGTAACTCACTGTCTGAGGAGCTGGTGACCTTGTTACCAGGGTTAGTGGTATAGTATAGTAACTCACTGTCTGAGGAGCTGAGGACCTTGTTACCAGGGTTAGTGGTATAGTAACTCACTGTCTGAGGAGCTGAGGACCTTGTTACCAGGGTTAGTGGTATAGTATAGTAACTCACTGTCTGAGGAGCTGAGGACCTTGTTACCAGGGTTAGTGGTATAGTAACTCACTGTCTGAGGAGCTGAGGACCTTGTTACCAGGGTTAGTGGTATAGTAACTCACTGTCTGAGGAGCTGAGGACCTTGTTACCAGGGTTAGTGGTATAGTATAGTAACTCACTGTCTGAGGAGCTGGTGACCTTGTTACCAGGGTTAGTGGTATAGTATAGTAACTCACTGTCTGAGGAGCTGAGGACCTTGTTACCAGGGTTAGTGGTATAGTATAGTAACTCACTGTCTGAGGAGCTGGTGACCCTTTTACCAGGGTTAGTGGTATAGTATAGTAACTCACTGTCTGAGGAGCTGAGGACCTTGTTACCAGGGTTAGTGGTATAGTATAGTAACTCACTGTCTGAGGACCTTGTTACCAGGGTTAGTGGTATAGTATAGTAACTCACTGTCTGAGGAGCTGGTGACCTTGTTACCAGGGTTAGTGGTATAGTAACTCACTGTCTGAGGAGCTGAGGACCTTGTTACCAGGGTTAGTGGTATAGTAACTCACTGTCTGAGGAGCTGGTGACCTTGTTACCAGGGTTAGTGGTATAGTATAGTAACTCACAGTCTGAGGAGCTGAGGACCTTGTTACCAGGGTTAGTGGTATAGTATAGTAACTCACTGTCTGAGGAGCTGAGGACCTTGTTACCAGGGTTAGTGGTATAGTAACTCACTGTCTGAGGAGCTGAGGACCTTGTTACCAGGGTTAGTGGTATAGTATAGTAACTCACTGTCTGAGGAGCTGAGGACCTTGTTACCAGGGTTAGTGGTATAGTATAGTAACTCACTGTCTGAGGAGCTGAGGACCTTGTTACCAGGGTTAGTGGTATAGTAACTCACTGTCTGAGGAGCTGAGGACCTTGTTACCAGGGTTAGTGGTATAGTATAGTAACTCACTGTCTGAGGAGCTGGTGACCTTGTTACCAGGGTTAGTGGTATAGTATAGTAACTCACTGTCTGAGGAGCTGAGGACCTTGTTACCAGGGTTAGTGGTATAGTAACTCACTGTCTGAGGAGCTGGTGACCTTGTTACCAGGGTTAGTGGTATAGTAACTCACTGTCTGAGGAGCTGAGGACCTTGTTACCAGGGTTAGTGGTATAGTATAGTAACTCACTGTCTGAGGACCTTGTTACCAGGGTTAGTGGTATAGTATAGTAACTCACTGTCTGAGGAGCTGAGGACCTTGTTACCAGGGTTAGTGGTATAGTATAGTAACTCACTGTCTGAGGACCTTGTTACCAGGGTTAGTGGTATAGTATAGTAACTCACTGTCTGAGGAGCTGAGGACCTTGTTACCAGGGTTAGTGGTATAGTATAGTAACTCACTGTCTGAGGAGCTGGTGACCTTGTTACCAGGGTTAGTGGTATAGTATAGTAACTCACTGTCTGAGGAGCTGAGGACCTTGTTACCAGGGTTAGTGGTATAGTAACTCACTGTCTGAGGAGCTGAGGACCTTGTTACCAGGGTTAGTGGTATAGTATAGTAACTCACTGTCTGAGGAGCTGAGGACCTTGTTACCAGGGTTAGTGGTATAGTAACTCACTGTCTGAGGAGCTGAGGACCTTGTTACCAGGGTTAGTGGTATAGTAACTCACTGTCTGAGGAGCTGAGGACCTTGTTACCAGGGTTAGTGGTATAGTATAGTAACTCACTGTCTGAGGAGCTGAGGACCTTGTTACCAGGGTTAGTGGTATAGTATAGTAACTCACTGTCTGAGGAGCTGGTGACCTTGTTACCAGGGTTAGTGGTATAGTATAGTAACTCACTGTCTGAGGAGCTGAGGACCTTGTTACCAGGGTTAGTGGTATAGTAACTCACTGTCTGAGGAGCTGAGGACCTTGTTACCAGGGTTAGTGGTATAGTATAGTAACTCACTGTCTGAGGAGCTGAGGACCTTGTTACCAGGGTTAGTGGTATAGTAACTCACTGTCTGAGGAGCTGAGGACCTTGTTACCAGGGTTAGTGGTATAGTATAGCAACTCACTGTCTGAGGAGCTGAGGACCTTGTTACATTTACATTTACATTTAAGTCATTTAGCAGACGCTCTTATCCAGAGCGACTTACAAATTGGTGCATTCACCTTATGGCATCCGGTGGAACAGCCACTTTACAATAGTGCATCAGATCTTTTAAGGGGGGGGGGGGGGGGGCAGAAGGATTGCTTTATCCTAGGTATTCCTTGAAGAGGTGGGGTTTCAGGTGTCTCCGGAAGGTGGTGATTGACTCCGCTGTCCTGGCGTCGTGAGGGAGTTTGTTCCACCATTGGGGGGCCAGAGCAGCGAACAGTTTTGACTGGGCTGAGCGGGAACTGTACTTCCTCAGTGGTAGGGAGGCGAGCAGGCCAGAGGTGGATGAACGCAGTGCCCTTGTTTGGGTGTAGGGCCTGATCAGAGCCTGAAGGTACTGAGGTGCCGTTCCCCTCACAGCTCCGTAGGCAAGCACCATGGTCTTGTAGCGGATGCGAGCTTCAACTGGAAGCCAGTGGAGAGAGCGGAGGAGCGGGGTGACGTGAGAGAACTTGGGAAGGTTGAACACCAGACGGGCTGCGGCGTTCTGGATGAGTTGTAGGGGTTTAATGGCACAGGCAGGGAGCCCAGCCAGCAGCGAGTTGCAGTAATCCAGACGGGAGATGACGAGTGCCTGGATTAGGACCTGCGCCGCTTCCTGTGTGAGGCAGGGTCGTACTCTGCGGATGTTGTAGAGCATGAACCTACAGGAACGGGCCACCGCCTTGATGTTGGTGGAGAACGACAGGGTGTTGTCCAGGATCACGCCAAGGTTCTTAGCGCTCTGGGAGGAGGACACAATGGAGTTGTCAACCGTGATGGCGAGATCATGGAACGGACAGTCCTTCCCCGGGAGGAAGAGCAGCTCCGTCTTGCCGAGGTTCAGCTTGAGGTGGTGATCCGTCATCCACACTGATATGTCTGCCAGACATGCAGAGATGCGATTCGCCACCTGGTCATCAGAAGGGGGAAAGGAGAAGATTAATTGTGTGTCGTCTGCATAGCAATGATAGGAGAGACCATGTGAGGTTATGACAGAGCCAAGTGACTTGGTGTATAGCGAGAATAGGAGAGGGCCTAGAACAGAGCCCTGGGGGACACCAGTGGTGAGAGCGCGTGGTGAGGAGACAGATTCTCGCCACGCCACCTGGTAGGAGCGACCTGTCAGGTAGGACGCAATCCAAGCGTGGGCCGCGCCGGAGATGCCCAACTCGGAGAGGGTGGAGAGGAGGATCTGATGGTTCACAGTATCGAAGGCAGCCGATAGGTCTAGAAGGATGAGAGCAGAGGAGAGAGAGTTAGCTTTAGCAGTGCGGAGCGCCTCCGTGATACAGAGAAGAGCAGTCTCAGTTGAGTGACTAGTCTTGAAACCTGACTGATTTGGATCAAGAAGGTCATTCTGAGAGAGATAGCAGGAGAGCTGGCCAAGGACGGCACGTTCAAGAGTTTTGGAGAGAAAAGAAAGAAGGGATACTGGTCTGTAGTTGTTGACATCGGAGGGATCGAGTGTAGGTTTTTTCAGAAGGGGTGCAACTCTCGCTCTCTTGAAGACGGAAGGGACGTAGCCAGCGGTCAAGGATGAGTTGATGAGCGAGGTGAGGTAAGGTAGAAGGTCTCCGGAAATGGTCTGGAGAAGAGAGGAGGGGATAGGGTCAAGCGGGCAGGTTGTTGGGCGGCCGGCCGTCACAAGACGCGAGATTTCATCTGGAGAGAGAGGGGAGAAAGAGGTCAAAGCACAGGGTTGGGCAGTGTGAGCAGAACCAGCGGTGTCGTTTGACTTAGCGAACGAGGATCGGATGTCGTCGACCTTCTTTTCAAAATGGTTGACGAAGTCGTCTGCAGAGAGGGAGGAGGGGGGGGGAGGGGGAGGAGGATTCAGGAGGGAGGAGAAGGTGGCAAAGAGCTTCCTAGGGTTAGAGGCAGATGCTTGGAATTTAGAGTGGTAGAAAGTGGCTTTAGCAGCAGAGACAGAAGAGGAAAATGTAGAGAGGAGGGAGTGAAAGGATGCCAGGTCCGCAGGGAGGCGAGTTTTCCTCCATTTCCGCTCGGCTGCCCGGAGCCCTGTTCTGTGAGCTCGCAATGAGTCGTCGAGCCACGGAGCGGGAGGGGAGGACCGAGCCGGCCTGGAGGATAGGGGACATAGAGAGTCAAAGGATGCAGAAAGGGAGGAGAGGAGGGTTGAGGAGGCAGAATCAGGAGATAGGTTGGAGAAGGTTTGGGCAGAGGGAAGAGATGATAGGATGGAAGAGGAGAGAGTAGCGGGGGAGAGAGAGCGGAGGTTGGGACGGCGCGATACCATCCGAGTAGGGGCAGTGTGGGAAGTGTTGGATGAGAGCGAGAGGGAGAAGGATACAAGGTAGTGGTCGGAGACTTGGAGGGGAGTTGCAATGAGGTTAGTGGAAGAACAGCATCTAGTAAAGATGAGGTCAAGCGTATTGCCTGCCTTGTGAGTAGGGGGGGAAGGTGAGAGGGTGAGGTCAAAAGAGGAGAGGAGTGGAAAGAAGGAGGCAGAGAGGAATGAGTCATAGGTAGACATGGGGAGGTTAAAGTCACCCAGAACTGTGAGAGGTGAGCCGTCCTCAGGAAAGGAGCTTATCAAGGCATCAAGCTCATTGATGAACTCTCCAAGGGAACCTGGAGGGCGATAAATGATAAGGATGTTAAGCTTGAAAGGGCTGGTAACTGTGACAGCATGGAATTCAAAGGAGGCGATAGACAGATGGGTAAGGGGAGAAAGAGAGAATGACCACTTGGGAGAGATGAGGATCCCGGTGCCACCACCCCGCTGACCAGAAGGTCTCGGGGTGTGCGAGAACACGTGGGCAGACGAAGAGAGAGCAGTAGGAGTAGCAGTGTTATCTGTGGTGAGCCATGTTTCCGTCAGTGCCAGGAAGTCGAGGGACTGGAGGGACGCATAGGCTGAGATGAGCTCTGCCTTGTTGGCCGCAGATCGGCAGTTCCAGAGGCTACCGGAGACCTGGAACTCCACGTGGGTCGTGCGGGCTGGGACCACCAGGTTAGGGTGGGCGCGGCCACGCGGTGTGAAGCGTTTGTATGGTCTGTGCAGAGAGGAGAGAACAGGGATAGACAGACACATGGTTGACAGGCTACAGAAGAGGCTACGCTAATGCAAAGGAGATTAGAATGACAAGTGGGCTACACGTCTCGAATGTTCAGAAAGTTAAGCTTACGTTGCAAAAAATAAGAATAACATACAAGATCTTATTGACTAAAATGATATAGTGCTGCTGGCTGGTGAAGTAGCCTGGCTAGCAGTGGCTACGTTGTTGAAAGTGAAGCTGGCTAGGTAACCTCGACAATTTCACTAAATTTCTCTAAACTACACAATTATCATGGATACAAGGACAGGAAAGACAACTAGCTAACACTACGCTAATCAAGTCGTTCCGTTGAAATGTAAGTTTCTACAGTGCTGCTATTCGGTAGAAGTTGGCTAGCTAGCAGTGTTGGCTAGGTAGGAGGACGGCAGCGCGGCAGGCGAAAAATAGCTGGCTAGCTAACCGATAATTACTCAAAGCTACACAATTATCTTAGATAAAAAGATAGCAAAGAAAACTATGTAGCTAGCTAACACTACACAAGTCAAGTCGTTCCGTTGTAATGTAATCGTTTCTACAGTGCTGCTAATCGGTGGCTAGCTGGCTAGCTAGCAGGGTTGACTACGTTACGTTAGGGCGAGAATACCTGGCTAGCGAACCTCAGCGAACCTTGATAACTACACAATTATCACCGATACAAAGACGGCTATGTAGCCAGCTAAGTAGCTAGCTAAGATCGAACAAATACAAATCAAAGATAGCAAAGACAACTGTGTAGTCAGCCAACACTACACTGATCAAGTCGTTCCGTTGTAATGCACTCGTTTCTACAATGCTGCTATTCGGTGGGAAGCTGGCTAGCTAGCAGTGTTTGGCTACGTTGCGTTACGTTAGGGCGAAAATAGCTGGCTGGCGAACCTCAATAACTACACAATTATGTTTGATGCAAAGACGGCTATGTAGCTAGCTAAGATCAAACAAATCAAACCGTTGTACTGTAGTGAAAATGAAAATCAGACCGTTGTACTATAATGAAATGTAATGAAAAGTTTATACTACTATTCGGTAGACGGTGGACGTTTGCTAGCTGCTGGGCAGATAGCAGTGTGGACTACGATAGACGACGGAATACGATAATTACGCAATTATCTTTTATACACAGACGGCTAAGTAGCTAGCTAAGAAGAAATTGCTAAGGTTAGACAAATTAATTTGTCTAAGGTTAGACAAATTAACCGTTGTACTATAATGAAATGTAATGAAAATGAAATGAAAATTTATACTACCTGCAGAGCGAATGCAAATGCGACCGCTCGCTCCAAACCGGACTTACCAGGGTTAGTGGTATAGTATAGTAACTCACTGTCTGAGGAGCTGAGGACCTTGTTACCAGGGTTAGTGGTATAGTAACTCACTGTCTGAGGAGCTGAGGACCTTGTTACCAGGGTTAGTGGTATAGTATAGTAACTCACTGTCTGAGGAGCTGAGGACCTTGTTACCAGGGTTAGTGGTATAGCATAGTAACTCACTGTCTGAGGAGCTGAGGACCTTGTTACCAGGGTTAGTGGTATAGTATAGTAACTCACTGTCTGAGGAGCTGAGGACCTTGTTACCAGGGTTAGTGGTATAGTATAGTAACTCACTGTCTGAGGAGCTGGTGACCTTGTTACCAGGGTTAGTGGTATAGTATAGTAACTCACTGTCTGAGGAGCTGAGGACCTTGTTACCAGGGTTAGTGGTATAGTATAGTAACTCACTGTCTGAGGAGCTGAGGACCTTGTTACCAGGGTTAGTGGTATAGTATAGTAACTCACTGTCTGAGGAGCTGAGGACCTTGTTACCAGGGTTAGTGGTATAGTATAGTAACTCACTGTCTGAGGAGCTGAGGACCTTGTTACCAGGGTTAGTGGTATAGTATAGTAACTCACTGTCTGAGGAGCTGGTGACCTTGTTACCAGGGTTAGTGGTATAGTATAGTAACTCACTGTCTGAGGAGCTGAGGACCTTGTTACCAGGGTTAGTGGTATAGTATAGTAACTCACTGTCTGAGGAGCTGAGGACCTTGTTACCAGGGTTAGTGGTATAGTAACTCACTGTCTGAGGAGCTGGTGACCTTGTTACCAGGGTTAGTGGTATAGTAACTCACTGTCTGAGGAGCTGAGGACCTTGTTACCAGGGTTAGTGGTATAGTATAGTAACTCACTGTCTGAGGACCTTGTTACCAGGGTTAGTGGTATAGTATAGTAACTCACTGTCTGAGGAGCTGAGGACCTTGTTACCAGGGTTAGTGGTATAGTATAGTAACTCACTGTCTGAGGACCTTGTTACCAGGGTTAGTGGTATAGTATAGTAACTCACTGTCTGAGGAGCTGAGGACCTTGTCACCAGGGTTAGTGGTATAGTATAGTAACTCACTGTCTGAGGAGCTGGTGACCTTGTTACCAGGGTTAGTGGTATAGTATAGTAACTCACTGTCTGAGGAGCTGGTGACCTTGTTACCAGGGTTAGTGGTATAGTATAGTAACTCACTGTCTGAGGAGCTGAGGACCTTGTTACCAGGGTTAGTGGTATAGTATAGTAACTCACTGTCTGAGGAGCTGAGGACCTTGTTACCAGGGTTAGTGGTATAGTATAGTAACTCACTGTCTGAGGAGCTGAGGACCTTGTTACCAGGGTTAGTGGTATAGTATAGTAACTCACTGTCTGAGGAGCTGAGGACCTTGTTACCAGGGTTAGTGGTATAGTATAGTAACTCACTGTCTGATGAGCTGAGGACCTTGTTACCAGGGTTAGTGTTATAGTATAGTAACTCACTGTCTGAGGAGCTGAGGACCTTGTTACCAGGGTTAGTGGTATAGTATAGTAACTCACTGTCTGAGGAGCTGGTGACCTTGTTACCAGGGTTAGTGGTATAGTAACTCACTGTCTGAGGAGCTGAGGACCTTGTTACCAGGGTTAGTGGTATAGTATAGTAACTCACTGTCTGAGGAGCTGAGGACCTTGTTACCAGGGTTAGTGGTATAGTATAGTAACTCACTGTCTGAGGAGCTGAGGACCTTGTTAACAGGGTTAGTGGTATAGTAACTCACTGTCTGAGGAGCTGAGGACCTTGTTACCAGGGTTAGTGGTATAGTATAGTAACTCACTGTCTGAGGAGCTGAGGACCTTGTTACCAGGGTTAGTGGTATAGTATAGTAACTCACTGTCTGAGGAGCTGAGGACCTTGTTTCCAGGGTTAGTGGTATAGTATAGTAACTCACTGTCTGAGGAGCTGAGGACCTTGTTACCAGGGTTAGTGGTATAGTATAGTAACTCACTGTCTGAGGAGCTGAGGACCTTGTTACCAGGGTTAGTGGTATAGTAACTCACTGTCTGAGGAGCTGGTGACCTTGTTACCAGGGTTAGTGGTATAGTAACTCACTGTCTGAGGAGCTGAGGACCTTGTTAACAGGGTTAGTGGTATAGTAACTCACTGTCTGAGGAGCTGAGGACCTTGTTTCCAGGGTTAGTGGTATAGTATAGTAACTCACTGTCTGAGGAGCTGAGGACCTTGTTACCAGGGTTAGTGGTATAGTAACTCACTGTCTGAGGAGCTGAGGACCTTGTTACCAGGGTTAGTGGTATAGTATAGTAACTCACTGTCTGAGGAGCTGGTGACCTTGTTACCAGGGTTAGTGGTATAGTATAGTAACTCACTGTCTGAGGAGCTGAGGACCTTGTTACCAGGGTTAGTGGTATAGTATAGTAACTCACTGTCTGAGGAGCTGAGGACCTTGTTACCAGGGTTAGTGGTATAGTATAGTAACTCACTGTCTGAGGAGCTGGTGACCTTGTTACCAGGGTTAGTGGTATAGTATAGTAACTCACTGTCTGAGGAGCTGAGGACCTTGTTACCAGGGTTAGTGGTATAGTATAGTAACTCACTGTCTGAGGAGCTGAGGACCTTGTTACCAGGGTTAGTGGTATAGTATAGTAACTCACTGTCTGAGGAGCTGGTGACCTTGTTACCAGGGTTAGTGGTATAGTATAGTAACTCACTGTCTGAGGAGCTGAGGACCTTGTTACCAGGGTTAGTGGTATAGTAACTCACTGTCTGAGGAGCTGGTGACCTTGTTACCAGGGTTAGTGGTATAGTAACTCACTGTCTGAGGAGCTGAGGACCTTGTTACCAGGGTTAGTGGTATAGTATAGTAACTCACTGTCTGAGGACCTTGTTACCAGGGTTAGTGGTATAGTATAGTAACTCACTGTCTGAGGAGCTGAGGACCTTGTTACCAGGGTTAGTGGTATAGTATAGTAACTCACTGTCTGAGGACCTTGTTACCAGGGTTAGTGGTATAGTATAGTAACTCACTGTCTGAGGAGCTGAGGACCTTGTTACCAGGGTTAGTGGTATAGTATAGTAACTCACTGTCTGAGGAGCTGGTGACCTTGTTACCAGGGTTAGTGGTATAGTATAGTAACTCACTGTCTGAGGAGCTGAGGACCTTGTTACCAGGGTTAGTGGTATAGTAACTCACTGTCTGAGGAGCTGAGGACCTTGTTACCAGGGTTAGTGGTATAGTATAGTAACTCACTGTCTGAGGAGCTGAGGACCTTGTTACCAGGGTTAGTGGTATAGTAACTCACTGTCTGAGGAGCTGAGGACCTTGTTACCAGGGTTAGTGGTATAGTATAGCAACTCACTGTCTGAGGAGCTGAGGACCTTGTTACCAGGGTTAGTGGTATAGTATAGTAACTCACTGTCTGAGGAGCTGAGGACCTTGTTACCAGGGTTAGTGGTATAGTAACTCACTGTCTGAGGAGTTGAGGACCTTGTTACCAGGGTTAGTGGTATAGTATAGTAACTCACTGTCTGAGGAGCTGAGGACCTTGTTACCAGGGTTAGTGGTATAGCATAGTAACTCACTGTCTGAGGAGCTGAGGACCTTGTTACCAGGGTTAGTGGTATAGTATAGTAACTCACTGTCTGAGGAGCTGAGGACCTTGTTACCAGGGTTAGTGGTATAGTATAGTAACTCACTGTCTGAGGAGCTGGTGACCTTGTTACCAGGGTTAGTGGTATAGTATAGTAACTCACTGTCTGAGGAGCTGAGGACCTTGTTACCAGGGTTAGTGGTATAGTAACTCACTGTCTGAGGAGCTGAGGACCTTGTTACCAGGGTTAGTGGTATAGTATAGTAACTCACTGTCTGAGGACCTTGTTACCAGGGTTAGTGGTATAGTATAGTAACTCACTGTCTGAGGAGCTGAGGACCTTGTTACCAGGGTTAGTGGTATAGTATAGTAACTCACTGTCTGAGGACCTTGTTACCAGGGTTAGTGGTATAGTATAGTAACTCACTGTCTGAGGAGCTGAGGACCTTGTCACCAGGGTTAGTGGTATAGTATAGTAACTCACTGTCTGAGGAGCTGGTGACCTTGTTACCAGGGTTAGTGGTATAGTATAGTAACTCACTGTCTGAGGAGCTGGTGACCTTGTTACCAGGGTTAGTGGTATAGTATAGTAACTCACTGTCTGAGGAGCTGAGGACCTTGTTACCAGGGTTAGTGGTATAGTATAGTAACTCACTGTCTGAGGAGCTGAGGACCTTGTTACCAGGGTTAGTGGTATAGTATAGTAACTCACTGTCTAAGGAGCTGAGGACCTTGTTACCAGGGTTAGTGGTATAGTATAGTAACTCACTGTCTGAGGAGCTGAGGACCTTGTTACCAGGGTTAGTGGTATAGTATAGTAACTCACTGTCTGAGGAGCTGAGGACCTTGTTACCAGGGTTAGTGGTATAGTAACTCACTGTCTGAGGAGCTGAGGACCTTGTTACCAGGGTTAGTGGTATAGTATAGTAACTCACTGTCTGGGGAGCTGAGGACCTTGTTACCAGGGTTAGTGGTATAGTATAGTAACTCACTGTCTGGGGAGCTGAGGACCTTGTTACCAGGGTTAGTGGTATAGTATAGTAACTCACTGTCTGAGGAGCTGAGGACCTTGTTACCAGGGTTAGTGGTATAGTATAGTAACTCACTGTCTGAGGAGCTGAGGACCTTGTTACCAGGGTTAGTGGTATAGTATAGTAACTCACTGTCTGAGGAGCTGAGGACCTTGTTACCAGGGTTAGTGGTATAGTATAGTAACTCACTGTCTGAGGAGCTGAGGACCTTGTTACCAGGCTTAGTGGTATAGTAACTCACTGTCTGAGGAGCTGGTGACCTTGTTACCAGGGTTAGTGGTATAGTATAGTAACTCACTGTCTGAGGAGCTGAGGACCTTGTTACCAGGGTTAGTGGTATAGTATAGTAACTCACTGTCTGAGGAGCTGAGGACCTTGTTACCAGGGTTAGTGGTATAGTATAGTAACTCACTGTCTGAGGAGCTGAGGACCTTGTTACCAGGGTTAGTGGTATAGTATAGTAACTCACTGTCTGAGGAGCTGAGGACCTTGTTACCAGGGTTAGTGGTATAGTATAGTAACTCACTGTCTGAGGAGCTGGTGACCTTGTTACCAGGGTTAGTGGTATAGTATAGTAACTCACTGTCTGAGGAGCTGAGGACCTTGTTACCAGGGTTAGTGGTATAGTAACTCACTGTCTGAGGAGCTGGTGACCTTGTTACCAGGGTTAGTGGTATAGTAACTCACTGTCTGAGGAGCTGAGGACCTTGTTACCAGGGTTAGTGGTATAGTATAGTAACTCACTGTCTGAGGACCTTGTTACCAGGGTTAGTGGTATAGTAACTCACTGTCTGAGGAGCTGAGGACCTTGTTACCAGGGTTAGTGGTATAGTATAGTAACTCACTGTCTGAGGACCTTGTTACCAGGGTTAGTGGTATAGTATAGTAACTCACTGTCTGAGGAGCTGAGGACCTTGTTACCAGGGTTAGTGGTATAGTATATTACCTCACTGTCTGAGGAGCTGAGGACCTTGTTACCAGGGTTAGTGGTATAGTATAGTAACTCACTGTCTGAGGAGCTGAGGACCTTGTTACCAGGGTTAGTGGTATAGTATAGTAACTCACTGTCTGAGGAGCTGAGGACCTTGTTACCAGGGTTAGTGGTATAGTATAGTAACTCACTGTCTGAGGAGCTGGTGACCTTGTTACCAGGGTTAGTGGTATAGTATAGTAACTCACTGTCTGAGGAGCTGAGGACCTTGTTACCAGGGTTAGTGGTATAGTATAGTAACTCACTGTCTGAGGAGCTGAGGACCTTGTTACCAGGGTTAGTGGTATAGTATAGTAACTCACTGTCTGAGGAGCTGAGGACCTTGTTACCAGGGTTAGTGGTATAGTAACTCACTGTCTGAGGAGCTGAGGACCTTGTTACCAGGGTTAGTGGTATAGTAACTCACTGTCTGAGGAGCTGAGGACCTTGTTACCAGGGTTAGTGGTATAGTAACTCACTGTCTGAGGAGCTGAGGACCTTGTTACCAGGGTTAGTGGTATAGTATAGTAACTCACTGTCTGAGGATCTGAGGACCTTGTTACCAGGGTTAGTGGTATAGTAACTCACTGTCTGAGGAGCTGAGGACCTTGTTACCAGGGTTAGTGGTATAGTATAGTAACTCACTGTCTGAGGAGCTGAGGACCTTGTTACCAGGGTTAGTGGTATAGTATAGTAACTCACTGTCTGAGGAGCTGGTGACCTTGTTACCAGGGTTAGTGGTATAGTATAGTAACTCACTGTCTGAGGAGCTGAGGACCTTGTTACCAGGGTTAGTGGTATAGTAACTCACTGTCTGAGGAGCTGGTGACCTTGTTACCAGGGTTAGTGGTATAGTAACTCACTGTCTGAGGAGCTGAGGACCTTGTTACCAGGGTTAGTGGTATAGTATAGTAACTCACTGTCTGAGGACCTTGTTACCAGGGTTAGTGGTATAGTATAGTAACTCACTGTCTGAGGAGCTGGTGACCTTGTTACCAGGGTTAGTGGTATAGTATAGTAACTCACTGTCTGAGGAGCTGAGGACCTTGTTACCAGGGTTAGTGGTATAGTAACTCACTGTCTGAGGAGCTGAGGACCTTGTTACCAGGGTTAGTGGTATAGTAACTCACTGTCTGAGGAGCTGAGGACCTTGTTACCAGGGTTAGTGGTATAGTAACTCACTGTCTGAGGAGCTGAGGACCTTGTTACCAGGGTTAGTGGTATAGTATAGTAACTCACTGTCTGAGGAGCTGAGGACCTTGTTACCAGGGTTAGTGGTATAGTAACTCACTGTCTGAGGAGCTGAGGACCTTGTTACCAGGGTTAGTGGTATAGTAACTCACTGTCTGAGGAGCTGAGGACCTTGTTACCAGGGTTAGTGGTATAGTAACTCACTGTCTGAGGAGCTGAGGACCTTGTTACCAGGGTTAGTGGTATAGTATAGTAACTCACTGTCTGAGGAGCTGAGGACCTTGTTACCAGGGTTAGTGGTATAGTAACTCACTGTCTGAGGAGCTGAGGACCTTGTTACCAGGGTTAGTGGTATAGTATAGTAACTCACTGTCTGAGGAGCTGGTGACCTTGTTACCAGGGTTAGTGGTATAGTATAGTAACTCACTGTCTGAGGAGCTGGTGACCTTGTTACCAGGGTTAGTGGTATAGTATAGTAACTCACTGTCTGAGGAGCTGAGGACCTTGTTACCAGGGTTAGTGGTATAGTATAGTAACTCACTGTCTGAGGAGCTGAGGACCTTGTTACCAGGGTTAGTGGTATAGTATAGTAACTCACTGTCTGAGGAGCTGAGGACCTTGTTACCAGGGTTAGTGGTATAATATAGTAACTCACTGTCTGAGGAGCTGAGGACCTTGTTACCAGGGTTAGTGGTATAGTATAGTAACTCACTGTCTGAGGAGCTGAGGACCTTGTTACCAGGGTTAGTGGTATAGTATAGTAACTCACTGTCTGAGGAGCTGAGGACCTTGTTACCAGGGTTAGTGGTATAGTATAGTAACTCACTGTCTGAGGAGCTGAGGACCTTGTTACCAGGGTTAGTGGTATAGTATAGTAACTCACTGTCTGGGGAGCTGAGTACCTTGTTACCAGGGTTAGTGGTATAGTATAGTAACTCACTGTCTGAGGAGCTGAGGACCTTGTTACCAGGGTTAGTGGTATAGTATAGTAACTCACTGTCTGAGGAGCTGAGGACCTTGTTACCAGGGTTAGTGGTATAGTATAGTAACTCACTGTCTGAGGAGCTGAGGACCTTGTTACCAGGGTTAGTGGTATAGTATAGTAACTCACTGTCTGAGGAGCTGAGGACCTTGTTACCAGGGTTAGTGGTATAGTAACTCACTGTCTGAGGAGCTGGTGACCTTGTTACCAGGGTTAGTGGTATAGTATAGTAACTCACTGTCTGAGGAGCTGAGGACCTGGTTACCAGGGTTAGTGGTATAGTATAGTAACTCACTGTCTGAGGAGCTGGTGACCTTGTTACCAGGGTTAGTGGTATAGTATAGTAACTCACTGTCTGAGGAGCTGGTGACCTTGTTACCAGGGTTAGTGGTATAGTATAGTAACTCACTGTCTGAGGAGCTGGTGACCTTGTTACCAGGGTTAGTGGTATAGTATAGTAACTCACTGTCTGAGGAGCTGAGGACCTTGTTACCAGGGTTAGTGGTATAGTATAGTAACTCACTGTCTGAGGAGCTGAGGACCTTGTTACCAGGGTTAGTGGTATAGTATAGTAACTCACTGTCTGAGGAGCTGAGGACCTTGTTACCAGGGTTAGTGGTATAGTATAGTAACTCACTGTCTGAGGAGCTGAGGACCTTGTTACCAGGGTTAGTGGTATAGTATAGTAACTCACTGTCTGAGGAGCTGAGGACCTTGTTACCAGGGTTAGTGGTATAGTATAGTAACTCACTGTCTGAGGAGCTGAGGACCTTGTTACCAGGGTTAGTGGTATAGTATAGTAACTCACTGTCTGAGGAGCTGAGGACCTTGTTACCAGGGTTAGTGGTATAGTATAGTAACTCACTGTCTGGGGAGCTGAGTACCTTGTTACCAGGGTTAGTGGTATAGTATAGTAACTCACTGTCTGAGGAGCTGAGGACCTTGTTACCAGGGTTAGTGGTATAGTATAGTAACTCACTGTCTGAGGAGCTGAGGACCTTGTTACCAGGGTTAGTGGTATAGTATAGTAACTCACTGTCTGAGGAGCTGAGGACCTTGTTACCAGGGTTAGTGGTATAGTATAGTAACTCACTGTCTGAGGAGCTGAGGACCTTGTTACCAGGGTTAGTGGTATAGTAACTCACTGTCTGAGGAGCTGAGGACCTTGTTACCAGGGTTAGTGGTATAGTATAGTAACTCACTGTCTGAGGAGCTGAGGACCTTGTTACCAGGGTTAGTGGTATAGTATAGTAACTCACTGTCTGAGGAGCTGGTGACCTTGTTACCAGGGTTAGTGGTATAGTATAGTAACTCACTGTCTGAGGAGCTGAGGACCTTGTTACCAGGGTTAGTGGTATAGTATAGTAACTCACTGTCTGAGGAGCTGAGGACCTTATTACCAGGGTTAGTGGTATAGTATAGTAACTCACTGTCTGAGGAGCTGGTGGCCTTGTTACCAGGGTTAGTGGTATAGTATAGTAACTCACTGTCTGAGTAGCTGAGGACCTTGTTACCAGGGTTAGTGGTATAGTATAGTAACTCACTGTCTGGGGAGCTGAGGACCTTGTTACCAGGGTTAGTGGTATAGTATAGTAACTCACTGTCTGAGGAGCTGAGGACCTTGTTACCAGGGTTAGTGGTATAGTATAGTAACTCACTGTCTGAGGAGCTGAGGACCTTGTTACCAGGGTTAGTGGTATAGTATAGTAACTCACTGTCTGAGGAGCTGAGGACCTTGTTACCAGGGTTAGTGGTATAGTATAGTAACTCACTGTCTGAGGAGCTGGTGACCTTGTTACCAGGGTTAGTGGTATAGTATAGTAACTCACTGTCTGAGGAGCTGAGGACCTTGTTACCAGGGTTAGTGGTATAGTAACTCACTGTCTGAGGAGCTGAGGACCTTGTTACCAGGGTTAGTGGTATAGTATAGTATAGTAACTCACTGTCTGAGGAGCTGAGGACCTTGTTACCAGGGTTAGTGGTATAGTATAGTAACTCACTGTCTGAGGAGCTGAGGACCTTGTTACCAGGGTTAGTGGTATAGTATAGTAACTCACTGTCTGGGGAGCTGAGTACCTTGTTACCAGGGTTAGTGGTATAGTATAGTAACTCACTGTCTGAGGAGCTGAGGACCTTGTTACCAGGGTTAGTGGTATAGTATAGTAACTCACTGTCTGAGGAGCTGAGGACCTTGTTACCAGGGTTAGTGGTATAGTATAGTAACTCACTGTCTGAGGAGCTGAGGACCTTGTTACCAGGGTTAGTGGTATAGTATAGTAACTCACTGTCTGAGGAGCTGAGGACCTTGTTACCAGGGTTAGTGGTATAGTATAGTAACTCACTGTCTGAGGAGCTGGTGACCTTGTTACCAGGGTTAGTGGTATAGTATAGTAACTCACTGTCTGAGGAGCTGAGGACCTTGTTACCAGGGTTAGTGGTATAGTATAGTAACTCACTGTCTGAGGAGCTGAGGACCTTGTTACCAGGGTTAGTAGTATAGTAACTCACTGTCTGAGGAGCTGAGGACCTTGTTACCAGGGTTAGTGGTATAGTATAGTAACTCACTGTCTGAGGAGCTGAGGACCTTGTTACCAGGGTTAGTGGTATAGTATAGTAACTCACTGTCTGAGGAGCTGGTGACCTTGTTACCAGGGTTAGTGGTATAGTAACTCACTGTCTGAGGAGCTGAGGACCTTGTTACCAGGGTTAGTGGTATAGTATAGTAACTCACTGTCTGAGGAGCTGAGGAACAGGTTACCAGGGTTAGTGGTATAGTATAGTAACTCACTGTCTGAGGACCTTGTTACCAGGGTTAGTGGTATAGTATAGTAACTCACTGTCTGAGGAGCTGAGGACCTTGTTACCAGGGTTAGTGGTATAGTAACTCACTGTCTGAGGAGCTGAGGACCTTGTTACCAGGGTTAGTGGTATAGTATAGTAACTCACTGTCTGAGGAGCTGAGGACCTTGTTACCAGGGTTAGTGGTATAGTATAGTAACTCACTGTCTGAGGAGCTGAGGACCTTGTTACCAGGGTTAGTGGTATAGTATAGTAACTCACTGTCTGAGGAGCTGAGGACCTTGTTACCAGGGTTAGTGGTATAGTATAGTAACTCACTGTCTGAGGAGCTGGTGAACTTGTTACCAGGGTTAGTGGTATAGTATAGTAACTCACTGTCTGAGGAGCTGGTGAACTTGTTACCAGGGTTAGTGGTATAGTATAGTAACTCACTGTCTGAGGAGCTGGTGACCTTGTTACCAGGGTTAGTGGTATAGTATAGTAACTCACTGTCTGAGGAGCTGAGGACCTTGTTACCAGGGTTAGTGGTATAGTATAGTAACTCACTGTCTGAGGAGCTGAGGACCTTGTTACCAGGGTTAGTGGTATAGTATAGTAACTCACTGTCTGAGGAGCTGAGGACCTTGTTACCAGGGTTAGTGGTATAGTATAGTAACTCACTGTCTGAGGAGCTGAGGACCTTGTTACCAGGGTTAGTGGTATAGTAACTCACTGTCTGAGGAGCTGAGGACCTTGTTACCAGGGATAGTGGTATAGTATAGTAACTCACTGTCTGAGGAGCTGAGGACCTTGTTACCAGGGTTAGTGGTATAGTTTAGTAACTCACTGTCTGAGGAGCTGAGGACCTTGTTACCAGGGTTAGTGGTATAGTATAGTAACTCACTGTCTGAGGAGCTGGTGACCTTGTTACCAGGGTTAGTGGTATAGTAACTCACTGTCTGAGGAGCTGGTGACCTTGTTACCAGGGTTAGTGGTATAGTATAGTAACTCACTGTCTGAGGAGCTGAGGACTTTGTTACCAGGGTTAGTGGTATAGTATAGTAACTCACTGTCTGAGGAGCTGGTGACCTTGTTACCAGGGTTAGTGGTATAGTATAGTAACTCACTGTCTGAGGAGCTGAGGACCTTGTTACCAGGGTTAGTGGTATAGTATAGTAACTCACTGTCTGAGGAGCTGAGGACCTTGTTACCAGGGTTAGTGGTATAGTATAGTAACTCACTGTCTGAGGAGCTGAGGACCTTGTTACCAGGGTTAGTGGTATAGTATAGTAACTCACTGTCTGAGGAGCTGAGGACCTTGTTACCAGGGTTAGTGGTATAGTAACTCACTGTCTGAGGAGCTGAGGACCTTGTTACCAGGGTTAGTGGTATAGTATAGTAACTCACTGTCTGAGGAGCTGAGGACCTTGTTACCAGGGTTAGTGGTATAGTATAGTAACTCACTGTCTGAGGAGCTGGTGACCTTGTTACCAGGGTTAGTGGTATAGTATAGTAACTCACTGTCTGAGGAGCTGAGGACCTTGTTACCAGGGTTAGTGGTAAAGTATAGTAACTCACTGTCTGAGGAGCTGAGGACCTTGTTACCAGGGTTAGTGGTATAGTATAGTAACTCACTGTCTGAGGAGCTGGTGACCTTGTTACCAGGGTTAGTGGTATAGTAACTCACTGTCTGAGGAGCTGAGGACCTTGTTACCAGGGTTAGTGGTATAGTATAGTAACTCACTGTCTGAGGAGCTGAGGACCTTGTTACCAGGGTTAGTGGTATAGTATAGTAACTCACTGTCTGAGGAGCTGAGGACCTTGTTACCAGGGTTAGTGGTATAGTATAGTAACTCACTGTCTGAGGAGCTGAGGACCTTGTTACCAGGGTTAGTGGTATAGTATAGTAACTCACTGTCTGAGGAGCTGGTGACCTTGTTACCAGGGTTAGTGGTATAGTATAGTAACTCACTGTCTGAGGAGCTGAGGACCTTGTTACCAGGGTTAGTGGTATAGTTTAGTAACTCACTGTCTGAGGAGCTGAGGACCTTGTTACCAGGGTTAGTGGTATAGTATAGTAACTCACTGTCTGAGGAGCTGAGGACCTTGTTACCAGGGTTAGTGGTATAGTATAGTAACTCACTGTCTGAGGAGCTGGTGACCTTGTTACCAGGGTTAGTGGTATAGTATAGTAACTCACTGTCTGAGGACCTTGTTACCAGGGTGAGTGGTATAGTATAGTAACTCACTGTCTGAGGAGCTGAGGACCTTGTTACCAGGGTTAGTGGTATAGTATAGTAACTCACTGTCTGAGGAGCTGAGGACCTTGTTACCAGGGTTAGTGGTATAGTATAGTAACTCACTGTCTGAGGAGCTGAGGACCTTGTTACCAGGGTTAGTGGTATAGTAACTCACTGTCTGAGGAGCTGAGGACCTTGTTACCAGGGTTAGTGGTATAGTATAGTAACTCACTGTCTGAGGAGCTGAGGACCTTGTTACCAGGGTTAGTGGTATAGTATAGTAACTCACTGTCTGAGGAGCTGAGGACCTTGTTACCAGGGTTAGTGGTATAGTATAGTAACTCACTGTCTGAGGAGCTGAGGACCTTGTTACCAGGGTTAGTGGTATAGTATAGTAACTCACTGTCTGAGGAGCTGGTGACCTTGTTACCAGGGTTAGTGGTATAGTATAGTAACTCACTGTCTGAGGAGCTGAGGACCTTGTTACCAGGGTTAGTGGTATAGTATAGTAACTCACTGTCTGAGGAGCTGAGGACCTTGTTACCAGGGTTAGTGGTATAGTATAGTAACTCACTGTCTGAGGAGCTGAGGACCTTGTTACCAGGGTTAGTGGTATAGTATAGTAACTCACTGTCTGAGGAGCTGGTGACCTTGTTACCAGGGTTAGTGGTATAGTACAGTAACTCACTGTCTGAGGAGCTGAGGACCTTGTTACCAGGGTTAGTGGTATAGTATAGTAACTCACTGTCTGAGGAGCTGAGGACCTTGTTAACAGGGTTAGTGGTATAGTATAGTAACTCACTGTCTGAGGAGCTGGTGACCTTGTTACCAGGGTTAGTGGTATAGTAACTCACTGTCCGAGGAGCTGAGGACCTTGTTACCAGGGTTAGTGGTATTGTATAGTAACTCACTGTCTGAGGAGCTGAGGACCTTGTTACCAGGGTTAGTGGTATAGTATAGTAACTCACTGTCTGAGGAGCTGGTGACCTTGTTACCAGGGTTAGTGGTATAGTATAGTAACTCACTGTCTGAGGACCTTGTTACCAGGGTGAGTGGTATAGTATAGTAACTCACTGTCTGAGGAGCTGAGGACCTTGTTACCAGGGTTAGTGGTATAGTATAGTAACTCACTGTCTGAGGAGCTGAGGACCTTGTTACCAGGGTTAGTGGTATAGTATAGTAACTCACTGTCTGAGGAGCTGGTGACCTTGTTACCAGGGTTAGTGGTATAGTATAGTAACTCACTGTCTGAGGAGCTGATGACCTTGTTACCAGGGTTAGTGGTATAGTAACTCACTGTCTGAGGAGCTGAGGACCTTGTTACCAGGGTTAGTGGTATAGTATAGTAACTCACTGTCTGAGGAGCTGAGGACCTTGTTACCAGGGTTAGTGGTATAGTATAGTAACTCACTGTCTGAGGAGCTGAGGACCTTGTTACCAGGGTTAGTGGTATAGTATAGTAACTCACTGTCTGAGGAGCTGAGGACCTTGTTACCAGGGTTAGTGGTATAGTATAGTAACTCACTGTCTGAGGAGCTGGTGACCTTGTTACCAGGGTTAGTAGTATAGTATAGTAACTCACTGTCTGAGGAGCTGGCGGCCTTGTTTCCAGGACAGCTGGTTGTTCAAGGACCCAGGAGTCTCATTCTCAATCACCTCATCTGTGGACAGAGACACACAGAGAAATATGCTGAGCAACTATCACATAAACATTAAACCACAACACAGCATCTCTTATGGCCGAAAAGAGCTTCTGGACAACAGAACAACGAAGCTTCTCCTTTACCCATATCCAGATAGCAGATGTTCTGAAAGAGCTGGAAAACCTGGACCCATACAAATCAGCTGGGCTTGACAATCTGGACCCCCTATTTCTGAAACTGTCCGCCGCCATTGTCGCACCCCCTATTACCAGCCTGTTCAACCTCTCCTTCGTATCATCTGAGATCCCCAAGGATTGGAAAGCTGCCGCTGTCATTCCCCTCTTCAAAGGGGGAGACACCCTGGACCCAAACTGTTACAGACCTATATCCATCCTGCCCTGCCTAGCTAAGGTCTTCGAAAGCCAAGTCAACAAACAGATCACTGACCATCTCGAATCCCACCGTACCTTCTCCGCTGTGCAATCCGGTTTCCGAGCCGGTCACGGGTGCACCTCCGCCACGCTCAAGGTACTAAACGATATCATAACCGCCATCGATAAAAGACATTACTGTGCAGCCGTCTTCATCGACCTGGCCAAGGCTTTCGACTCTGTCAATCACCATTTTCTTATCGGCAGACTCAATAGCCTCGGTTTTTCTAATGACTGCCTTGCCTGGTTCACCAACTACTTTGCAGACAGAGTTCAGTGTGTCAAATCGGAGGGCATGTTGTCCGGTCCTCTGGCAGTCTCTATGGGGGTACCACAGGGTTCAATTCTCGGGCCGACTCTTTTCTCTGTATACATCAATGATGTTGCTCTTGCTGCGGGCGATTCCCTGATCCACCTCTACGCAGACGACAACATTCTGTATACTTCCGGCCCTTCCCTGGACACTGTGCTATCTAACCTCCAAACGAGCTTCAATGCCATACAACACTCCTTCCGTGGCCTCCAACTGCTCTTAAACGCTAGTAAAACCAAATGCATGCTTTTCAACCGTTCGCTGCCTGCACCCGCACGCCCGACTAGCATCACCACCCTGGACGGTTCCGACCTAGAATATGTGGACATCTATAAGTACCTAGGTGTCTGGCTAGACTGCAAACTCTCCTTCCAGACTCATATCAAACATCTCCAATCCAAAATCAAATCTAGAGTCGGCTTTCTATTCCGGAACAAAGCCTCCTTCACTCACGCCGCCAAACTTACCCTAGTAAAACTGACTATCCTACCGATCCTCGACTTCGGCGATGTCATCTGCAAAATAGCTTCCAATACTCTACTCAGCAAACTGGATGCAGTTTATCACAGTGCCATCCGTTTTGTTACTAAAGCACCTTATACGACAAACCACTGCGACCTGTATGCCCTAGTCGGCTGGCCCTCGCTACATGTTCGTCGTCAGACCCACTGGCTCCAGGTCGTCTACAAGGCTATGCTAGGCAAAGTGCCGCATTATCTCAGTTCACTGGTCACGATGGCTACACCCACCCGTAGCACGCGCTCCAGCAGGTGTATCTCACTGATCATCCCTAAAGCCAAAACCTCATTTGGACGCCTTTCCTTCCAGTTCTCTGCTGCCTGCGACTGGAACGAATTGCAAAAATCTCTGAAGTTGGAGACTTTTATCTCCCTCAACAACTTTAAAAATCTGCTATCCGAGCAGCTAACCGATCGCTGCAGCTGTACATAGTCCATCTGTAAACTACCCACCCAATTTACCTACCTCACCCCCATACTGCTTTTATTTATTTACTTTTCTGCTCTTTTGCACACCAGTATCTCTTCTTGCACATGATCATCTGATGATTTATCACTCCAGTGTTAATCTGCTAAATTGTAATTATTCGATTTATTGCCTACCTCATGCCTTTTGCACACATTGTATATAGATTCTCTTTTTTCTACCATGTTATTGACTTGTCTATTGTTTACTCCATGTGTAACTCTGTGTTGTTGTCTGTTCACACTGCTATGCTTTATCTTGGCCAGGTCGCAGTTGCAAATGAGAACCTGTTCTCAACTAGCCTACCTGGTTAAATAAAGGTGAAATAAAAAAAATAAAAATAAAAATGAGTTGGACGAATAATTTTTCTTTAATGAGTCGGACGGGAAGGATATACTAAAAACATCCGTACAGGCCCTCATCCCCGTCATTCACGGGAGAAAGAAACAAATTTCACGGAAAGAGATCGGGGTGCCTTGTGAGGATCTGCCTCTGCATTTCTGAACTGTTAACTAACGTTAAATCGCTAGAAAATAAATGGGACGAACTGAAAGCACGTATATATATCCTACCAACGGGTCATTAAAAACTGTAATATCTTATGCCAGCAGCATACCACCCTGCATACCACTGCTGGCTTGCTTCTGAAGCTAAGCAGGGTTGGTCCTGGTCAGTCCCTGGATGGGAGACCAGATGCTGCTGGAAGTGGTGTTGGAGGGCCAGTAGGAGGCACTCTTTCCTCTGGTCTAAAATATCCCAATACCCCAGGGCAGTGATTGGGGACACTACCCTGTGTAGGGTGCCGTCTTTCGGATGGGACGTTAAACGGGTGTCCTGACTCTCTGAGGTCATTAAAGATCCCATGGCACTTATCGTAAGAGTAGGGGTGTTAACCCCGGTGTCCTGGCTAAATTCCCAATCTGGCCCTCAAACCATCATGGTCACCTAATAATCCCCAGTTTACAATTGGCTCATTCATCCCCCTCCTCTCCCCTGTAACTATTCCCCAGGTCGTTGCTGCAAATGAGAACGTGTTCTCAGTCAACTTACCTGGTAAAATAACGGTAAAATAAATAAATAAAAATGTTTCACCGAGTCGTGGCTGAACGACGACAATATCAACATACAGCTGGCGGGTTATACACTCTATCGGCAGGATAGAACAGCAGCCTCTGGTAAGATACGGGGCGGGGGCCTATGGATATTTGTAAACAACAGCTGGTGCACGATAGCTAAGGAAGTCTCAAGGTTTTGCTCACCTGAGGTAGAGTATCTCATGATAAGCTGTAGACCACACTATCTACCTAGAGAGTTTTCATCTGTATTTTTCGTAGTTGTCTACATTCCACCACAGACCGCTGCGGGCACTAAGACCGCACTCAATGAGCTGTATTCCACCATGTATTCCACCACCAAGCAAACAGGAAAACGCCCATCCAGAGGCGGCGCTCCTAGTGCAGAGAAACTTAAATCAGTTTAACCTAATTTCTATCAGCATGTTAAATGTGAACCCAGAAGTAAAAAAATAAAAAATAAAAAATAAAAAAAACTCTGGACCATCATTACTCCACACACAAATTATGGCAAATTTGACCATAATTCTATCCTCCTGATACCTGCTTACAAGCAAAAACTAAAGCAGGAATCGCCACTAGATAAAGCAGGAATCGCCACTAGATCAATAAAGAAGTGGTCAGATGAAGCAGATGCTACGCTACAGGACTGTTCTGCAGCACAGACTGGAATACGTTCCGGGATTCTTCCGATGGGATTAAGGAGAACACCACATCAGTCACTGGCTTCATCAATAAGCCATCAAGGACGTCCCCCCCACAATGACTGTACGTACATACCCCAACCAGAAGCCATGGATGACAAGCAACATTCGCACTGAGCTAAAGGCTAGAGCTGCCGCTTTCAAGGAGTGGGATTCTAACCCAGAAGCTTATAATAAATCCCGCTATGCTCTCAGACAAACCATCAAACAGGCAAAGCATCAATACAGGACTAAGATCGAATCGTACAACACCCGGCTCCAACTCTCGTCGGATGTGGCAGGGCTTGTAAACTATTACAGACTACAAAGGGAAGCACAGCTGAGAGCTACCCAGTGACAGATTCCCTGTCGGAATCTGTAATACCAACATGTTTCAAGCAGACCACAATAGTCCCTGTGCCCAAGAACACAAAGGCAAACAGCCTAAATGACTACCGACCCGTAGCACTCACGTCTGCAGCAATGAAAGGCTGGTCATGGCTCACATCAACACCATCATCCCAGAAACCATTGACCCACTCCAATTTGCATACCGCCCAAACAGATCCACAGATGATGCAACCTCTATTGCACTCCACACTGCCCTTTCACACCTGGACAAAAAGAACACCTGGTGAGAATGCTATTCATTGACTACAGCTCAGTGCTCAACACCATAGTGCCCTCAAAGCACATCACTAAGCTAAGGATCCTGGGACTAAACACCTCCCTCTGCAACTGGAACCTGGACTTCCTGACGGGACGCCCCCAGGTGGTGAGGGTAGGTAACAACACATCCGCCACACTGATCCTCAACACGGGGGCCACTCAGGGGTGCGTGCTCAGTCCCCTGCTGTACTACCTCTTCATCCATGACTGCATGGCCAGGCACAACTCCAACACCATCATTAAGTTTGCTGATGACATTTGTAGGCCTGATCACCGACAACGACGAGACAGCCTATAGGGAGGAGGTCAGAGACCTGGCAGTGTGGTGCCAGGATAACAACCTCTCCCTCAACATGATCAAGACAAAGGAGATGTCTTGAGCAGGTTGAGAGCTTCAAGTTCCTTGGTGTCCACATCACCAACAAACTAACATGGTCCAAGCACACCAAGACAGTCGTGAAGAGGGCACGGCAAAACCTATTCCCCAACAGGAGACTGAAAAGATTTGGCATAGGTCCTCAGATCCTCAAAAGGTTTTACAGCTGCACAATCGAAAGCATCCTGACGGGTTGCATCACTGCCTGGTATGGCAGTTGCTCGGCCTCCGACCGCAAGGCACGACAGAGGGTAGTGCTTACGGCCCAGTACATCACCCGGGCCAAGGTTCTTGCCATCCAGGACCTCTATACCAGGCGGTGTCAGAGGAAGGCCCTAAAAATTGTCAGACTCCAGCCACCCTAGTCATAGACTGTTCTCTCTGCCTTTGCAGGGCAAGCGGTACCGGAGCACCAAGTCTAGCTCCAAGAGGCTTCTAAACAGCTTCTACCCCCAAGCCATAAGACTCCTGAACATCTAATCAAATGGCTACCCAGACTATTTCCATTGTCCCCCCCCCCCCCTATTCTACACTGCTGCTACTCTCTGTTATTATCTATGCATAGTCACTTTAATAACTCTACCTACATGTACAGTCGTGTCCAAAAGTATTGACTTTCACAAAGTCTGTTGCCTCAGTTTGTATGATGGCAATTTGCATATACTCCAGAATGTTATGAAGAGAGATCAGAGGATTTCCAATTAATTGCAAAGTCCCTCTTTGCCATGCAAATGAACTGAATCCCCAAAAAACATTTCCACTGCATTTCAGCCCTGCCACAAAAGGACCAGCTGACATCATGTCATTGATTCTCTCATTAACACAGGTGTGAGTGTTGACAGGGACAAGGCTGGAGATCACTCTGTCATGCTGATCGAGTTCGAAAAACAGACTGGAAGCTTCAAAAGGAGGGTGATGCTTGGAATCATTGTTCGTCCTCTGTCAACCATGGTTAACTGCAAGGAAACACATGCCGTCATCATTGCTTTGAACAAAAAGGGCTTCACATGGAAAGGATATTGCTTCCAGTAAGATTGCACCTAAATCAACCATTTATCGGATCATCAAGAACTTCAAGGAGAGCGGTTCAATTGTTGTGAAGAAGGCTTCAGGGCGCTCCAGAAAGTCCAGCAAGCGCCAGGACCGTCTCCTAAAGTTGATTCAGCTGCGGGATCGGGGCACCACCAGTACAGAGCTTGCTCCGGAATGGCAGCAGGCAGGTGTGAGTGCAGAGTGAGGCAAAGCCTTTTGGAGGATGGCCTGGTGTCAAGAAGGGCAGCAAAGATTTTCTCTGATTTCTCTGATGATTCAGAGAAAATCTTTGCTGCCCTTCTTGACGAAGGGTCAACACTGCAAATATTGACTCTTTGCATCAACTTCATGTAATTGTCAATAAAAGCCATTTCCGATTGTTTGGGGCATCCGGAAAAAAGCTTGTCCGGAGAAGACAAGGTGAGCGCTACCATCAGTCCTGTGTCCTGTGAAACAGTAAAGCATCCTGAGACCATTCATGTGTGGGGTTGCTTCTCAGCCAAGGGAGTGGGCTCACTCACAATTTTGCCTAAGAACACAGCCATGAATAAAGAATGGTACCAACACATCCTCCGAGAGCAACTTCTCCCAACCATCCATGAACAGTTTGGTGACGAAAAATGCATTTTCCAGCTTGATGGAGCACCTTGCCATAAGGCAAAAGTGATAACTAAGTGGCTCGGGGAACAACTATCATTATTACATGATAGTTCTCAGGAAAAGACATGGTGAAACTATTGGATAAGATATGTGTAAAAGCCTAAACACCCAGACAGGATTCAGGTGAATGCTGCAATCTCTAGGATTTAGTACCGCCATAGGTAAAGAGGGGTGTAAGATGGCCTACCGTAGTCATGGCTGGGAGGTTTCACGTCTCCTTGGTTCAACTCTGTTCCATATTTTAACTTGTGGTACTTGGCCCTGGAAGAGAAAGCAGAAACAACTGTTAAAAGATGCTGATGATTAAGCCCGACAGAGAAACATTGTCCGTACTTTAATCAGTATAATAACTTGGGATCACAGTTCCTGTTAACTAACCAGCGCATTCCTGTTAACTAGCCAGGGCCATTCCTGTTAACTAGCCAGGGCCTATATCTCTGTCCTATATCTCTGTCCAATATCTGAGAGATAAATGTATTTAACCCCTTATTTTTGGGCCTAAACAGTCTCCAAATACTGTATTTTTTAGTCTGTGTCTTTATTTAACTTTCTAAATGATTCCACCCATCTAAATGATTCCACACATCTAAATGATTCCACACATCTAAATGATTCAACCCATCTAAATGATTCCACACATCTAAATGATTCCACCCATCTAAATGATTCCACCCATCTAAATGATTCCACCCATCTAAATGATTCCACCCATCTAAATGATTCCACACATCTAAATGATTCCACACATCTAAATGATTCAACCCATCTAAATGATTCCACACATCTAAATGATTCCACCCATCTAAATGATTCCACCCATCTAAATGATTCCACCCATCTAAATGATTCCACCCATCTAAATGATTCCACCCATCTAAATGATTCCACCCATCTTAATGATTCCCCCCATCTTAATGATTCCCCCCATGTAAAAGATTCCACCCATCTAAATGATTCCACCCATCTAAATGATTCCCCCCCATCTTAATGATTCCCCCATCTAAATGATTCCCCCATCTAAAAGATTCCACCCATCTAAATGATTCCACCCATCTAAATGATTCCCCCCATCTTAATGATTCCCCCCATCTAAATGATTCCCCCCATCTAAATGATTCCCCCCATCTAAATGATTCCACCCATCTAAATGACTCCACCCATCTAAATGACTCCACCCATCTAAATAACATACTGACTAACTAGATGACACGCCAGTACAGGTGTAACATACTGACTAACGAGATGACAAGCCAGTACAGGTGTAACATACTGACTAATGAGATGACAAGCCAGTACAGGTGTAACATACTGACTAACGAGATGGCAAGCCAGTACAGGTGTAACATACTGACTAACGAGATGACAAGCCAGTACAGGTGTAACATACTGACTAACGAGGTGACAAGCCAGTACAGGTGTAACATAGTGACTAACGAGATGACAAGCCAGTACAGGTGTAACATACTGACTAACGAGATGACAAGCCAGTACAGGTGTAACATACTGACTAACGAGATGACAAGCCAGTACAGGTGTAACATAGTGACTAACGAGATGACAAGCCAGTACAGGTGTAACATACTGACTAACGAGATGACAAGCCAGTACAGGTGTAACATAGTGACTAAAGAAATGACAAGCCAGTACAGGTGTAACATACTGACTAACGAGATGACAAGCCAGTACAGGTGTAACATAGTGACTAACGAGATGACAAGCCAGTACAGGTGTAACATAGTGACTAACGAGATGACAAGCCAGTACAGGTGTAACATAGTGACTAACGAGATGACAAGCCAGTACAGGTGTAACAGTGACTAACGAGATGACAAGCCAGTACAGGTGTAACATACTGACTAACGAGATGACAAGCCAGTACAGGTGTAACATACTGACTAACGAGATGACAAGCCAGTACAGGTGTAACATAGTGACTAACGAGATGACAAGCCAGTACAGGTGTAACATAGTGACTAACGAGATGACAAGCCAGTACAGGTGTAACATAGTGACTAACGAGATGACAAGCCAGTACAGGTGTAACATAGTGACTAACGAGATGACAAGCCAGTACAGGTGTAACATAGTGACTAACGAGATGACAAGCCAGTACAGGTGTAACATAGTGACTAACGAGATGACAAGCCAGTACAGGTGTAACATAGTGACTAACGAGATGACAAGCCAGTACAGGTGTAACACATCATTAAGGACCTGCTGCAGGCTGCCTGTACTTATTCATCATCATCATCATTAAGGATCTGCTGCAGGCTGCCTGTATTTATTCATCATCATCATTAAGGATCTGCTGCAGGCTGCCTGTATTTATCCATCATCATCATTAAGGATCTGCTGCAGGCTGCCTGTATTTATCCATCATCATCATCATCATTAAGGACCTGCTGCAGGCTGCCTGTATTTATTCATCATCATTAACGATCTGCTGCAGGCTGCCTGTATTTATCCATCATCATCATTAAGGATCTGCTGCAGGCTGCCTGTATTTATCCATCATCATCATTAAGGATCTGCTGCAGGCTGCCTGTATTTATCCATCATCATCATCATCATTAAGGATCTGCTGCAGGATGCCTGTATTTATTCATCATCATTAACGATCTGCTGCAGGCTGCCTGTATTTATCCATCATTATCATCATCATCATTAAGGATCTGCTGCAGGCTGCCTGTATTTATTCATCATCATCATTAAGGATCTGCTGCAGGCTGCCTGTATTTATTCATCATCATCATCATTAAGGATCTGCTGCAGGCTGCCTGTATTTATCCATCATCATCATCATCATTAAGGATCTGCTGCAGGCTGCCTGTATTTATTCATCATCATCATTAAGGATCTGCTGCAGGCTGCCTGTATTTATTCATCATCATCATTAAGGATCTGCTGCAGGCTGCCTGTATTTATTCATCATCATCATTAAGGATCTGCTGCAGGCTGCCTGTATTTATTCATCATTATCATCATCATTAAGGATCTGCTGCAGGCTGCCTGTATTTATTCATCATCATTAAGGATCTGCTGCAGGCTGCCTGTATTTATTCATCATCATCATCATCATTAAGGATCTGCTGCAGGCTGCCTGTATTTATTAATTTATTCAACAACACATCCGCCACAATGACCCTCAACGCGGGGGCCCCTCAGGGGTGCGTGCTGAGTGCCCTCCTGTACTCCCTGTTCACACACGACTCCAACACCATCATTAAGTTTACAGACACGACGGTGGTAGGATCTGGCAATGTGAAGCCAGGACAACAACCTCTCCCTCAAAGAGACAAAGGAGCTGATCGTGGACTACAGGAAACGGAGGGCTGAGCACACCCCCATCCACATCAACGGGGCTGTAGTGGAGTGGGTCAAGAACGTCAAGCTCCTCAGTGAAAAAAATTCAGCATGGGCCCTTAGATTCTCAAAAAGTCCCACAGCTGCACCATTGAGAGCAGCTTGATTGGCTGCATCACCGCTTGGTATGGTAACCATTTGGCATCCGACCGCAAAGCACTACAGAGTGTGGTGCGTACAGGCCAGTACATCACCCGGGCCAAGGTTCCTGCCATCCAGGACCTCTATACCAGGCGGTGTCAGAGGAAGGCCCTAAAAATTGTCAAAGACTCCAGCTATCCTAGTCATAGACTGTTCTCTCTGCTGTCGCATGGCATTGACTCAGTACTGGTGCCCCGTGTATATAGCC
Organism: Salvelinus fontinalis; assembly: GCF_029448725.1. Lineage (NCBI taxonomy): Eukaryota > Metazoa > Chordata > Actinopteri > Salmoniformes > Salmonidae > Salvelinus > Salvelinus fontinalis. The sequence goes on along the minus strand of NC_074694.1, from coordinate 8,120,898 downwards.
AAGTTACTGTTACTCATTGTGTATTAATTGACTCAGTACTGGTACCCCGTGTATATAGCCTGGTACCCCGTGTATATAGCCAAGTTACCGTTACTCATTGTGTATTAATGGACTCAGTACTGGTACCCCGTTTATATAGCCTGGTACCCCATGTATATAGCCAGGTACCCCGTGTATATAGCCTGGTACCCCGTGTATATAGCCTGGTACCCCGTGTATATAGCCTGGTACCCCGTGTATATAGCCTGGTACCCCGTGTATATAGCCTGGTACCCCGTGTATATAGCCTGGTACCCCGTGTACATAGCCTGGTACCCCGTGTATATAGCCAAGTTACCGTTACTCATTGTGTATTAATTGACTCAGTACTGGTACCCCGTTTATATAGCCTGGTACCCCGTGTATATAGCCTGGTACCCCGTGTATATAGCCGTTACTCATTGTGTATTAATTGACTCAGTACTGGTACCCCGTGTATATAGCCTGGTACTCCGTGTATATAGCCTGGTACCCCGTGTATATAGCCTGGTACCCCGTGTATATAGCCTGGTACTCCGTGTATATAGCCTGGTACCCCGTGTATATAGCCTGGTACCCCGTGTATATAGCCTGGTACCCCGTGTATATAGCCAAGTTACCGTTACTCATTGTGTATTAATCGACTCAGTACTGGTACCCCGTGTATATAGTTACCGTTAGCCAACAAAAGCATTCCTTCCGCTGTACAGGCACATCACAACATCAGGGGACTCTCTTTATCCCCCTGTCATCGGTCATTGTAGCCTCTCTGATTTTCTGCTGTGTTAAGTCTCATGGTCATTTGAAGACGTGACGTAGAGACGTCTTTGGCTGTCAGGCCCTCTGGTCATTATCAGTGTGGTGAATTAAAATGTGAAAGGTCACAGGGTCATGTGATGATGCTGTGTGATGTAATGATGATGTCAGTATTATGCCAGGTGATGATGATAGAAGGCAGTGTGGTACGATGTCATGAGATGCAGGGTACCTCTCCTGTTTGAGGGCATACTCTATAAGATGTCAAGAGATGCAGGGTACCTCTCCTGTTTGAGGGCATACTCTATAAGATGTCATGAGATGCAGAGTACCTCTCCTGTTTGAGGGCATACTCTATAAGATGTCATGAGATGCAGGGTACCTCTCCTGTTTGGGGGCATACTCTATAAGATGTCATGAGATGCAGGGTACCTCTCCTGTTTGAGGGCATACTCTATAAGATGTCATGAGATGCAGGGTACCTCTCCTGTTTGGGGGCATACTCTATAAGATGTCATGAGATGCAGGGTACCTCTCCTGTTTGAGGGCATACTCTATAAGATGTCATGAGATGCAGGGTACCTCTCCTGTTTGAGGGCATACTCCAGCATCTTAATCCTCCTGACGAGATCCTTCTTCAGGTTCTCCTGTCCGTTCCTCTCTCCCTGCAGGAAGAGTATCTGGGCCTGAGGAGAGACACACACTATTAACACTAGGCTTGGGTAGTATACCATATATACACTAGGCTTGGGTAGTATACCATATATACACTATTAACACTAGGCTTGGGTAGTATACCATATACACACTATCAACACTAGGCTTGGGTAGTATACCATATACACTATCAACACTAGGCTTGGGTAGTATACCATACACACACTAGACTTGGGTAGTATACCATACACACACTATTAACACTAGACTTGGGTAGTATACCATATACACACTTTTAACACTAGGCTTGGGTAGTATACCATACACACACTAGACTTGGGTAGTATACCATATACACACTATTAACACTAGGCTTGGGTAGTATACCATATACACACTAGGCTTGGGTAGTATACCATATACACACTAGACTTGGGTAGTATACCATATATACACTATTAACACTAGGCTTGGGTAGTATACCATACACACACTAGACTTGGGTAGTATACCATATATACACTATTAACACTAGGCTTGGGTAGTATACCATACACACACTATTAACACTAGGCTTGGGTAGTATACCATATATACACTAGGCTTGGGTAGTATACCATATATACACTAGGCTTGGGTAGTATACCATATACACACTATTAACACTAGGCTTGGGTAGTATACCATACACACACTAGGCTTGGGTAGTATACCATATATACACTAGGCTTGGGTAGTATACCAGAAACACACTATTAACACTAGGCTTGGGTAGTATACCATATATACACTATTAACACTAGGCTTGGGTAGTATACCATATATACACTATTAACACTAGGCTTGGGTAGTATACCATATATACACTAGGCTTGGGTAGTATACCATATATACACTATTAACACTAGGCTTGGGTAGTATACCATATATACACTAGGCTTGGGTAGTATACCATATATACACTATTAACACTAGACTTGGGTAGTATACCATAAACACACTAGGCTTGGGTAGTATACCATATACACACTATTAACACTAGGCTTGGGTAGTATACCATACACACACTAGACTTGGGTAGTATACCATATACACACTATTAACACTAGGCTTGGGTAGTATACCATACACACACTAGGCTTGGGTAGTATACCATATACACACTATTAACACTAGGCTTGGGTAGTATACCATACACACACTAGGCTTGGGTAGTATACCATATATACACACTATTAACACTAGGCTTGGGTAGTATACCATACACACACTAGACTTGGGTAGTATACCATATATACACTATTAACACTAGGCTTGGGTAGTATACCATACACACACTATTAACACTAGGCTTGGGTAGTATACCATACACACACTATTAACACTAGGCTTGGGTAGTATACCATATATACACTAGGCTTGGGTAGTATACCATATATACACTAGGCTTGGGTAGTATACCATATACACACTATTAACACTAGGCTTGGGTAGTATACCATACACACACTATTAACACTAGGCTTGGGTAGTATACCATATATACACTAGGCTTGGGTAGTATACCATATATACACTAGGCTTGGGTAGTATACCATATACACACTATTAACACTAGGCTTGGGTAGTACACCATACACACACTAGGCTTGGGTAGTATACCATATATACACTAGGCTTGGGTAGTATACCAGAAACACACTATTAACACTAGGCTTGGGTAGTATACCATATATACACTATTAACACTAGGCTTGGGTAGTATACCATATATACACTAGGCTTGGGAAGTATACCATATATACACTATTAACACTAGGCTTGGGTAGTATACCATATACACACTATTAACACTAGGCTTGGGTAGTATACCATATATACACTAGGCTTGGGTAGTATACCATATATACACTATTAACACTAGACTTGGGTAGTATACCATAAACACACTAGGCTTGGGTAGTATACCATATACACACTATTAACGCTAGGCTTGGGTAGTATACCATACACACACTAGACTTGGGTAGTATACCATATACACACTATTAACACTAGGCTTGGGTAGTATACCATACACACAATAGGCTTGGGTAGTATACCATATACACACTATTAACACTAGGCTTGGGTAGTATACCATACACACACTAGGCTTGGGTAGTATACCATATATACACACTATTAACACTAGGCTTGGGTAGTATACCATACACACACTAGGCTTGGGTAGTATACCATATACACACTATTAACACTAGGCTTGGGTAGTATACCATATACACTATTAACACTAGGCTTGGGTAGTATACCATACACACACTAGGCTTGGGTAGTATACCATACACACACTAGGCTTGGGTAGTATACCATATACACACTAGGCTTGGGTAGTATACCATATATACACACTATTAACACTAGGCTTGGGTAGTATACCATATACACACTATTAACACTAGGCTTGGGTAGTATACCATACACACACTAGGCTTGGGTAGTATACCATATACACACTATTAACACTAGGCTTGGGTAGTATACCATACACACACTAGGCTTGGGTAGAATACCATACACACACTAGGCTTGGGTAGTATACCATATATACACTATTAACACTAGGCTTGGGTAGTATACCATACACACACTAGGCTTGGGTAGTATACCATATACACACTATTAACACTAGGCTTGGGTAGTATACCATACACACACTAGGCTTGGGTAGAATACCATACACACACTAGGCTTGGGTAGTATACCATATATACACTATTAACACTAGGCTTGGGTAGTATACCATACACACACTAGGCTTGGGTAGTATACCATATACACACTATTAACACTAGGCTTGGGTAGTATACCATACACACACTAGGCTTGGGTAGTATACGATATACACACTATTAACACTAGGCTTGGGTAGTATACCATACACACACTAGGCTTGGGTAGAATACCATACACACACTAGGCTTGGGTAGTATACCATACACACACTAGGCTTGGGTAGTATACCATATACACACTATTAACACTAGGCTTGGGTAGTATACCATACACACACTAAGCTTGGGTAGTATACCATATACACACTAGGCTTGGGTAGTATACCATATATACACACTATTAACACTAGGCTTGGGTAGTATACCATATACACACTAGGCTTGGGTAGTATACCATATACACACTAGGCTTGGGAAGTATACCATATACACACTATTAACACTAGGCTTGGGTAGTATACCATATATACACTATTAACACTAGGCTTGGGTAGTATACCATATACACACTATTAACACTAGGCTTGGGTAGTATACCATATACACACTATTAACACTAGGCTTGGGTAGTATACCATATATACACTATTAACACTAGGCTTGGGTAGTATACCATATATACACTATTAACACTAGGCTTGGGTAGTATACCATATACACACTATTAACACTAGGCTTGGGTAGTATACCATACACACACTAGACTTGGGTAGTATACCATATACACACTATTAACACTAGGCTTGGGTAGTATACCATACATACACTATTAACACTAGGCTTGGGTAGTATACCATATATACACTATTAACACTAGAATTGGGTAGTATACCATATATACACTAGGCTTGGGTAGTATACCATATATACACTAGGCTTGGGTAGTATACCATATATACACTAGGCTTGGGTAGTATACCATACATACACTAGGATTGGGTAGTATACCATATACACACTATTAACACTAGGCTTTGGTAGTATACCATATATACACTATTAACACTAGGCTTGGGTAGTATACCATATATACACTAGGCTTGGGTAGTATACCATATATACACTATTAACACTAGGCTTGGGTAGTATACCATACACACACTAGGCTTGGGTAGTATACCATATACACACTATTAACACTAGGCTTGGGTAGTATACCATACATACACTATTAACACTAGGCTTGGGTAGTATACCATATATACACTATTAACACTAGGCTTGGGTAGTATACCATACACACACTATTAACACTAGGCTTGGGTAGTATACCATACACACACTAGGCTTGGGTAGTATACCATATATACACTATTAACACTAGGCTTGGGTAGTATACCATACACACACTATTAACACTAGGCTTGGGTAGTATACCATACACACACTAGGCTTGGGTAGTATACCATATATACACTATTAACACTAGGCTTGGGTAGTATACCATACACACACTAGGCTTGGGTAGTATACCATATATACACTAGGCTTGGGTAGTATACCATATATACACTAGGCTTGGGTAGTATACCATACATACACTAGGATTGGGTAGTATACCATATACACACTATTAACACTAGGCTTTGGTAGTATACCATATATACACTATTAACACTAGGCTTGGGTAGTATACCATATATACACTAGGCTTGGGTAGTATACCATATATACACTATTAACACTAGGCTTGGGTAGTATACCATACACACACTAGGCTTGGGTAGTATACCATATACACACTATTAACACTAGGCTTGGGTAGTATACCATACATACACTATTAACACTAGGCTTGGGTAGTATACCATATATACACTATTAACACTAGGCTTGGGTAGTATACCATACACACACTATTAACATTAGGCTTGGGTAGTATACCATACACACACTAGGCTTGGGTAGTATACCATATATACACTATTAACACTAGGCTTGGGTAGTATACCATACACACACTATTAACACTAGGCTTGGGTAGTATACCATACACACACTAGGCTTGGGTAGTATACCATATATACACTATTAACACTAGGCTTGGGTAGTATACCATACACACACTAGGCTTGGGTAGTATACCATATATACACTATTAACACTAGGCTTGGGTAGTATACCATACACACACTAGGCTTGGGTAGTATACCATATATACACTATTAACACTAGGCTTGGGTAGTATACCATACACACACTAGGCTTGGGTAGTATACCATATATACACTATTAACACTAGGCTTGGGTAGTATACCATACACACACTAGGCTTGGGTAGTATACCATATATACACTATTAACACTAGGCTTGGGTAGTATACCATACACACACTAGGCTTGGGTAGTATACCATATATACACTATTAACACTAGGCTTGGGTAGTATACCATATATACACTAGGCTTGGGTAGTATACCATACACACACTATTAACACTATTAACACCTAGAGCCGACACAGAGACAGTCTTAGTTAAAGTGGTAAATGATCCTAGAGCAACACAGAGACAGTCTTAGTTAAAGTGGTAAATGATCCTAGAGCCGACACAGAGACAGTCTTAGTTAAAGTGGTAAATGATCCTAGAGCCGACACAGAGACAGTCTTAGTTAAAGTGGTAAATGATCCTAGAGCCGACACAGAGACAGTCTTAGTGGTAAATGGTCCTAGAGCAACACAGAGACAGTCTTAGTGGTAAATGATCCTAGAGCCAACACAGAGACAGTCTTAGTTAAAGTGGTAAATGATCCTAGAGCAACACAGAGACAGTCTTAGTTAAAGTGGTAAATGATCCTAGAGCCAACACAGAGACAGTCTAAGTGGTAAATGATCCTAGAGCCAACACAGAGACAGTCTTAGTGGTAAATGATCCTAGAGCCAACACAGAGACAGTCTTAGTTAAAGTGGTAAATGATCCTAGAGCCAACACAGAGACAGTCTTAGTTAAAGTGGTAAATGATCCTAGAGCCAACACAGAGACAGTCTTAGTGGTAAATGATCCTAGAGCCGACACAGAGACAGTCTTAGTGGTAAATGGTCCTAGAGCCAACACAGAGACAGTCTTAGTGGTAAATGATCCTAGAGCCAACACAGAGGCAGCCTTAGTTAAAGTGGTAAATGATCCTAGAGCCAACACAGAGACAGTCTTAGTTAAAGTGGTAAATGATCCTAGAGCCAACACAGAGACAGTCTTAGTTAAAGTGGTAAATGATCCTAGAGCCAACACAGAGACAGTCTTAGTTAAAGTGGTAAATGATCCTAGAGCCAACACAGAGACAGTCTTAGTGGTAAATGATCCTAGAGCCAATACAGAGACAGTCTTAGTTAAAGTGGTAAATGATCCTAGAGCCAACACAGAGACAGTGTTAGTTAAAGTGGTAAATGATCCTAGAGCCAATACAGAGACAGTCTTAGTGGTAAATGATCCTAGAGCCAACACAGAGACAGTCTTAGTTAAAGTGGTAAATGATCCTAGAGCCAATACAAAGACAGTCTTAGTTAAAGTGGTAAATGATCCTAGAGCAACACAGAGACAGTCTTAGTGGTAAATGATCCTAGAGCCAACACAGAGACAGTCTTAGTTAAAGTGGTAAATGATCCTAGAGCAACACAGAGACAGTCTTAGTTAAAGTGGTAAATGATCCTAGAGCCGACACAGAGACAGTCTTAGTTAAAGTGGTAAATGATCCTAGAGCCGACACAGAGACAGTCTTAGTTAAAGTGGTAAATGATCCTAGAGCCGACACAGAGACAGTCTTAGTGGTAAATGGTCCTAGAGCAACACAGAGACAGTCTTAGTGGTAAATGATCCTAGAGCCAACACAGAGACAGTCTTAGTTAAAGTGGTAAATGATCCTAGAGCAACACAGAGACAGTCTTAGTTAAAGTGGTAAATGATCCTAGAGCCAACACAGAGACAGTCTAAGTGGTAAATGATCCTAGAGCCAACACAGAGACAGTCTTAGTGGTAAATGATCCTAGAGCCAACACAGAGACAGTCTTAGTTAAAGTGGTAAATGATCCTAGAGCCAACACAGAGACAGTCTTAGTTAAAGTGGTAAATGATCCTAGAGCCAACACAGAGACAGTCTTAGTGGTAAATGATCCTAGAGCCGACACAGAGACAGTCTTAGTGGTAAATGGTCCTAGAGCCAACACAGAGACAGTCTTAGTGGTAAATGATCCTAGAGCCAACACAGAGGCAGCCTTAGTTAAAGTGGTAAATGATCCTAGAGCCAACACAGAGACAGTCTTAGTTAAAGTGGTAAATGATCCTAGAGCCAACACAGAGACAGTCTTAGTTAAAGTGGTAAATGATCCTAGAGCCAACACAGAGACAGTCTTAGTTAAAGTGGTAAATGATCCTAGAGCCAACACAGAGACAGTCTTAGTGGTAAATGATCCTAGAGCCAATACAGAGACAGTCTTAGTTAAAGTGGTAAATGATCCTAGAGCCAACACAGAGACAGTGTTAGTTAAAGTGGTAAATGATCCTAGAGCCAATACAGAGACAGTCTTAGTGGTAAATGATCCTAGAGCCAACACAGAGACAGTCTTAGTTAAAGTGGTAAATGATCCTAGAGCCAATACAAAGACAGTCTTAGTTAAAGTGGTAAATGATCCTAGAGCAACACAGAGACAGTCTTAGTGGTAAATGATCCTAGAGCCAACACAGAGACAGTCTTAGTTAAAGTGGTAAATGATCCTAGAGCAACACAGAGACAGTCTTAGTTAAAGTGGTAAATGATCCTAGAGCCAACACAGAGACAGTCTAAGTGGTAAATGATCCTAGAGCCAACACAGAGACAGTCTTAGTGGTAAATGATCCTAGAGCCAACACAGAGACAGTCTTAGTTAAAGTGGTAAATGATCCTAGAGCCAACACAGAGACAGTCTTAGTTAAAGTGGTAAATGATCCTAGAGCCAACACAGAGACAGTCTTAGTGGTAAATGATCCTAGAGCCGACACAGAGACAGTCTTAGTTAAAGTGGTAAATGATCCTAGAGCCAACACAGAGACAGCCTTAGTTAAAGTGGTAAATGATCCTAGAGCCAACACAGAGACAGTCTTAGTGTAAATGGTCCTAGAGCCAATACAGAGACAGTCTTAGTTAAAGTGGTAAATGATCCTAGAGCCAACACAGAGACAGTCTTAGTGGTAAATGATCCTAGAGCCAACACAGAGACAGTCTTAGTTAAAGTGGTAAATGATCCTAGAGCCAATACAGAGACAGTCTTAGTTAAAGTGGTAAATGATCCTAGAGCCAACACAGAGACAGTCTTAGTTAAAGTGGTAAATGATCCTAGAGCTAACACAGAGACAGTCTTAGTTAAAGTGGTAAATGATCCTAGAGCCAACACAGAGACAGACTTAGTTAAAGTGGTAAATGATCCTAGAGCCAACACAGAGACAGTCTTAGTTAAAGTGGTAAATGATCCTAGAGCAACACAGAGACAGTCTTAGTTAAAGTGGTAAATTATCCTAGAGCCAACACAGAGACAGTCTAAGTGGTAAATGATCCTAGAGCCAACACAGAGACAGTCTAAGTGGTAAATGATCCTAGAGCCAACACAGAGACAGCCTTACTGGTAAATGATCCTAGAGCCAACACAGAGACAGTCTTAGTTAAAGTGGTAAATGATCCTAGAGCCAACACAGAGACAGTCTTAGTTAAAGTGGTAAATGATCCTAGAGCCAACACAGAGACAGTCTTAGTTAAAGTGGTAAATGATCCTAGAGCTAACACAGAGACAGTCTTAGTTAAAGTGGTAAATGATCCTAGAGCCAACACAGAGACAGACTTAGTTAAAGTGGTAAATGATCCTAGAGCCAACACAGAGACAGTCTTAGTTAAAGTGGTAAATGATCCTAGAGCAACACAGAGACAGTCTTAGTTAAAGTGGTAAATGATCCTAGAGCCAACACAGAGACAGTCTAAGTGGTAAATGATCCTAGAGCCAACACAGAGACAGTCTAAGTGGTAAATGATCCTAGAGCCAACACAGAGACAGCCTTAGTGGTAAATGATCCTAGAGCCAACACAGAGACAGCCTTAGTTAAAGTGGTAAATGATCCTAGAGCCAACACAGAGACAGTCTTAGTTAAAGTGGTAAATGATCCTAGAGCCAACACAGAGACAGTCTTAGTGGTAAATGATCCTAGAGCCAATACAGAGACAGTCTTAGTTAAAGTGGTAAATGATCCTAGAGCCAACACAGAGACAGTCTTAGTTAAAGTGGTAAATGATCCTAGAGCCAATACAGAGACAGTCTTAGTTAGTGGTAAATGATCCTAGAGCCGACACAGAGACAGCCTTAGCTAAAGTGGTAAATGATCCTAGAGCCAACACAGAGACAGTCTTAGTGGTAAATGATCCTAGAGCCAACACAGAGACAGTCTTAGTGGTAAATGATCCTAGAGCAACACAGAGACAGTCTTAGTTAAAGTGGTAAATGATCCTAGAGCCAATACAGAGACAGTCTTAGTTAAAGTGGTAAATGATCCTAGAGCCAACACAGAGACAGTCTTAGTTAAAGTGGTAAATGATCCTAGAGCCAATACATAGACAGTTTTAGTTAAAGTGGTAAATGATCCTAGAGCCAATACAGAGACAGTCTTAGTTAAAGTGGTAAATGATCCTAGAGCCAATACAGAGACAGTCTTAGTTAAAGTGGTAAATGATCCTAGAGCAAACACAGAGACAGTCTTAGTTAAAGTGGTAAATGATCCTAGAGCCAACACAGAGACAGTCTTAGTTAAAGTGGTAAATGATCCTAGAGCCAACACAGAGACAGTCTTAGTTAAAGTGGTAAATGATCCTAGAGCCAACACAGAGACAGTCTTAGTTAAAGTGGTAAATGATCCAAAAGCCAACACAGAGACAGTCTTAGTGGTAAATGATCCTAGAGCCAACACTTAGACAGTCTTAGTTAAAGTGGTAAATGATCCTAGAGCCAACACAGAGACAGTCTTAGTTAAAGTGGTAAATGATCCTAGAGCCAACACAGAGACAGCCTTAGTTAAAGTGGTAAATGATCCTAGAGCAACACAGAGACAGTCTTAGTTAGTGGTAAATGATCCTAGAGCCAACACAGAGACAGTCTTAGTTAAAGTGGTAAATGACCCTAGAGCAACACAGAGACAGTCTTAGTGGTAAATGATCCTAGAGCCAACACAGAGACAGTCTTAGTTAAAGTGGTAAATGATCCTAGAGCCGACACAGACAGTCTTAGTTAAAGTGGTAAATGATCCTAGAGCCGACACAGAGACAGTCTTAGTGGTAAATGGTCCTAGAGCCAACACAGAGACAGTCTTAGTGGTAAATGATCCTAGAGCCAACACAGAGACAGTCTTAGTTAAAGTGGTAAATGATCCTAGAGCAACACAGAGACAGTCTTAGTTAAAGTGGTAAATGATCCTAGAGCCAATACAGAGACAGCATTAGTTAAAGTGGTAAATGATCCTAGAGCCAACACAGAGACAGTCTAAGTGGTAAATGATCCTAGAGCCAACACAGAGACAGTCTTAGTGGTAAATGATCCTAGAGCCAACACAGAGACAGTCTTAGTGGTAAATGGTCCTAGAGCCAACACAGAGACAGTCTTAGTGGTAAATGATCCTAGAGCCAACACAGAGGCAGCCTTAGTTAAAGTGGTAAATGATCCTAGAGCCAACACAGAGACAGTCTTAGTTAAAGTGGTAAATGATCATAGAGCCAACACAGAGACAGTCTTAGTTAAAGTGGTAAATGATCCTAGAGCCAACACAGACAGTCTTAGTTAAAGTGGTAAATGATCCTAGAGCCAACACAGAGACAGTCTTAGTGGTAAATGATCCTAGAGCCAACACAGAGACAGTCTTAGTGGTAAATGGTCCTAGAGCCAACACAGAGACAGTCTTAGTGGTAAATGATCCTAGAGCCAACACAGAGGCAGCCTTAGTTAAAGTGGTAAATGATCCTAGAGCCAACACAGAGACAGTCTTAGTTAAAGTGGTAAATGATCCTAGAGCCAACACAGAGACAGTCTTAGTTAAAGTGGTAAATGATCCTAGAGCCAACACAGAGACAGTCTTAGTTAAAGTGGTAAATGATCCTAGAGCCAACACAGAGACAGTCTTAGTGGTAAATGATCCTAGAGCCAATACAGAGACAGTCTTAGTTAAAGTGGTAAATGATCCTAGAGCCAACACAGAGACAGTGTTAGTTAAAGTGGTAAATGATCCTAGAGCCAATACAGAGACAGTCTTAGTTAAAGTGGTAAATGATCCTAGAGCCAACACAGAGACAGTCTTAGTTAAAGTGGTAAATGATCCTAGAGCCAACACAGAGACAGTCTTAGTTAGTGGTAAATGATCCTAGAGCCAACACAGAGACAGTCTTAGTTAAAGTGGTAAATGATCCTAGAGCAACACAGAGACAGTCTTAGTGGTAAATGATCCTAGAGCCAACACAGAGACAGTCTTAGTTAAAGTGGTAAATGATCCTAGAGCCAATACAAAGACAGTCTTAGTTAAAGTGGTAAATGATCCTAGAGCCAACACAGAGACAGTCTTAGTGGTAAATGATCCTAGAGCCAACACAGAGACAGCCTTAGTTAAAGTGGTAAATGATCCTAGAGCCAACACAGAGACAGTCTTAGTGGTAAATGGTCCTAGAGCCAATACAGAGACAGTCTTAGTTAAAGTGGTAAATGATCCTAGAGCCAACACAGAGACAGTCTTAGTGGTAAATGATCCTAGAGCCAACACAGAGACAGTCTTAGTTAAAGTGGTAAATGATCCTAGAGCCAATACAGAGACAGTCTTAGTTAAAGTGGTAAATGATCCTAGAGCCAATACAAAGACAGTCTTAGTTAAAGTGGTAAATGATCATAGAGCCAACACAGAGACAGTCTTAGTTAAAGAGGTAAATGATCCTAGAGCCAATACAGAGACAGTCTTAGTTAAAGTGGTAAATGATCCTAGAGCCAACACAGAGACAGTCTTAGTGGTAAATGATCCTAGAGCCAACACAGAGACAGCCTTAGTTAAAGTGGTAAATGATCCTAGAGCCAACACAGAGACAGTCTTAGTGGTAAATGGTCCTAGAGCCAATACAGAGACAGTCTTAGTTAAAGTGGTAAATGATCCTAGAGCCAACACAGAGACAGTCTTAGTGGTAAATGATCCTAGAGCCAACACAGAGACAGTCTTAGTTAAAGTGGTAAATGATCCTAGAGCCAATACAGAGACAGTCTTAGTTAAAGTGGTAAATAATCCTAGAGCCAACACAGAGACAGTCTTAGTTAAAGTGGTAAATGATCCTAGAGCTAACACAGAGACAGTCTTAGTTAAAGTGGTAAATGATCCTAGAGCCAACACAGAGACAGACTTAGTTAAAGTGGTAAATGATCCTAGAGCCAACACAGAGACAGTCTAAGTTAAAGTGGTAAATGATCCTAGAGCAACACAGAGACAGTCTTAGTTAAAGTGGTAAATGATCCTAGAGCCAACACAGAGACAGTCTTAGTTAAAGTGGTAAATGATCCTAGAGCCAACACAGACAGTCTTAGTTAAAGTGGTAAATGATCCTAGAGCCAACACAGAGACAGTCTTAGTGGTAAATGATCCTAGAGCCAACACAGAGACAGTCTTAGTGGTAAATGGTCCTAGAGCCAACACAGAGACAGTCTTAGTGGTAAATGATCCTAGAGCCAACACAGAGGCAGCCTTAGTTAAAGTGGTAAATGATCCTAGAGCCAACACAGAGACAGTCTTAGTTAAAGTGGTAAATGATCCTAGAGCCAACACAGAGACAGTCTTAGTTAAAGTGGTAAATGATCCTAGAGCCAACACAGAGACAGTCTTAGTTAAAGTGGTAAATGATCCTAGAGCCAACACAGAGACAGTCTTAGTGGTAAATGATCCTAGAGCCAATACAGAGACAGTCTTAGTTAAAGTGGTAAATGATCCTAGAGCCAACACAGAGACAGTGTTAGTTAAAGTGGTAAATGATCCTAGAGCCAATACAGAGACAGTCTTAGTTAAAGTGGTAAATGATCCTAGAGCCAACACAGAGACAGTCTTAGTTAAAGTGGTAAATGATCCTAGAGCCAACACAGAGACAGTCTTAGTTAGTGGTAAATGATCCTAGAGCCAACACAGAGACAGTCTTAGTTAAAGTGGTAAATGATCCTAGAGCAACACAGAGACAGTCTTAGTTAAAGTGGTAAATGATCCTAGAGCCAATACAAAGACAGTCTTAGTTAAAGTGGTAAATGATCCTAGAGCCAACACAGAGACAGTCTTAGTGGTAAATGATCCTAGAGCCAACACAGAGACAGCCTTAGTTAAAGTGGTAAATGATCCTAGAGCCAACACAGAGACAGTCTTAGTGGTAAATGGTCCTAGAGCCAATACAGAGACAGTCTTAGTTAAAGTGGTAAATGATCCTAGAGCCAACACAGAGACAGTCTTAGTTAAAGTGGTAAATGATCCTAGAGCCAATACAGAGACAGTCTTAGTTAAAGTGGTAAATGATCCTAGAGCCAATACAAAGACAGTCTTAGTTAAAGTGGTAAATGATCATAGAGCCAACACAGAGACAGTCTTAGTTAAAGAGGTAAATGATCCTAGAGCCAATACAGAGACAGTCTTAGTTAAAGTGGTAAATGATCCTAGAGCCAACACAGAGACAGTCTTAGTGGTAAATGATCCTAGAGCCAACACAGAGACAGCCTTAGTTAAAGTGGTAAATGATCCTAGAGCCAACACAGAGACAGTCTTAGTGGTAAATGGTCCTAGAGCCAATACAGAGACAGTCTTAGTTAAAGTGGTAAATGATCCTAGAGCCAACACAGAGACAGTCTTAGTGGTAAATGATCCTAGAGCCAACACAGAGACAGTCTTAGTTAAAGTGGTAAATGATCCTAGAGCCAATACAGAGACAGTCTTAGTTAAAGTGGTAAATGATCCTAGAGCCAACACAGAGACAGTCTTAGTTAAAGTGGTAAATGATCCTAGAGCTAACACAGAGACAGTCTTAGTTAAAGTGGTAAATGATCCTAGAGCCAACAAAGAGACAGACTTAGTTAAAGTGGTAAATGATCCTAGAGCCAACACAGAGACAGTCTTAGTGGTAAATGATCCTAGAGCCAACACAGAGACAGTCTAAGTGGTAAATGATCCTAGAGCCAACACAGAGACAGCCTTAGTGGTAAATGATCCTAGAGCCAACACAGAGACAGTCTTAGTTAAAGTGGTAAATGATCCTAGAGCCAACACAGAGACAGTCTTAGTTAAAGTGGTAAATGATCCTAGAGCTAACACAGAGACAGTCTTAGTTAAAGTGGTAAATGATCCTAGAGCCAACACAGAGACAGACTTAGTTAACCTCTACAGAGTACCTAACCCGGATCCGGGAGCACCCCCCACACCCCCCACACTGATTAGCATCGCTAGCATAGCGTCACAATTAAATAGTAGCATCTAAATATCATTAAATCACAAGTCCAAGACACCCAATGAAAGACACAGATCTTGTGAATAAAACCACCATTTCAGATTTTTTAAATGTTTTACAGGGAAGACACAATATGTAAATCTATTAGCTAAACACGTTAGCAAAATGACACCATTTTCTTACTCCAACAGTTTCTTACTCCATCAGGTGCTATCACCAATTCGGCTAAACTAAGATATTGATAGCCACTAACCAACAAAAAAATTCTTAAGATGACAGTCTGATAACATATTTATGGTATAGCATAGTTTTTTTTTTTTAAATGTGCATTTTTCAGGTATAAATCACAGTTCTACATTGCAGCTGCAATCTGATATAGTGCTGATGCAGCTAGAACAATTACAGAGACCAACGTTATATAACTAATTACTTGTCTTAAAACATTTCAGAAAAAATACACAGCGTACAGACATTGAAAGCCCAACATCTGGTGAATCCAAACAATATTTCAGATTTTTTAAATGTTTTATAGCGAAATTAGCATAACTAGCTAATTAGCATAACCAGGCCAGCCAAAACCAGCTGGACGCGCGCGACCAGTTCACATGCACGACAGATATATGAAATAACATCGTAAATTGGGTCTTACTATTGCTGGTCTTTCATCAGAATGTTGATCAAGGTGTCCTTAGTCCTGATGAGTCGTTCAATCCATTCACAATGGCAACTTCCCCTCTTCATTTAGCCTGGGTACTGGTCGACTGGCACGGTCCATGTCCAAAGTTAAAAAACTCAAAGAACGGAACACGGCAAAACTCCCGAAAAAATTCTAATAATCTGATTAAACTATATTGAAAAAACATACATTACGGTGATATGGTCACATGTATCAAACAAACTTCGACACGGAGATAGTTTTCATCCGTAACGTCAGCATAACAAAAGACAATGCCACCTCTGAAAACGCGCATCTCAGAAACCGGAAGTTGTCGGTCACGCTAAAGAAATAGATCTTATTTCACGTCAGTACAAGATAAACAAAAAATTTCTCCTCTGACGTCTTCCAGACACCCAGAGGAAGAAGAAGGAAGTGTCATTCGGGTCATAGGTCGCGTGACCATATATAGGCAGAGCTTTGAAGCGAGCATACACATCTTGCAATCTTTTTCTGGCTCAGGGAAAGTGCTGTGAAATGACCTGTGTTTGACTCAGAGACTCAATTGGAACGGTTTTAGAAACCATAGCTTGTTTTCTATCCAATGCTATATGGTTATATGCATATAGTAACAGCAATAATTGAATAAGAGGCAGTTTAGTCTGTAGAGGCAATTATGCTAATGCGAAACAGCACCCCCTGTATTCTCAAGAAGTTAAAGTGGTAAATGATCCTAGAGCCAACACAGAGACAGTCTTAGTTAAAGTGGTAAATGATCCTAGAGCAACACAGAGACAGTCTTAGTTAAAGTGGTAAATGATCCTAGAGCCAACACAGAGACAGTCTAACTGGTAAATGATCCTAGAGCCAACACAGAGACAGTCTAAGTGGTAAATGATCCTAGAGCTAACACAGAGACAGTCTTAGTTAAAGTGGTAAATGATCCTAGAGCAACACAGAGACAGTCTTAGTGGTAAATGATCCTAGAGCCGACACAGAGACAGCCTTAGTTAAAGTGGTAAATGATCCTAGAGCAACACAGAGACAGTCTAAGTTAAAGTAGTAAATGATCCTAGAGCCAACACAGAGACAGTCTTAGTTAAAGTGGTAAATGATCCTAGAGCCAACACAGAGACAGTCTTAGTTAAAGTGGTAAATGATCCTAGAGCCAACACAGAGACAGTCTTAGTTAAAGTGGTAAATGATCCTAGAGCCAACACAGAGACAGTCTTAGTGGTAAATGATCCTAGAGCCAACACAGAGACAGCCTTAGTTAAAGTGGTAAATGATCCTAGAGCCAACACAGAGACAGTCTTAGTGGTCAATGATCCTAGAGCCAATACAGAGACAGTCTTAGTTAAAGTGGTAAATGATCCTAGAGCCAATACAGAGACAGTCTTAGTTAGTGGTAAATGATCCTAGAGCCGACACAGAGACAGCCTTAGCTAAAGTGGTAAATGATCCTAGAGCAAACACAGAGACAGTCTTAGTGGTAAATGATCCTAGAGCCAACACAGAGACAGTCTTAGTGGTAAATGATCCTAGAGCAACACAGAGACAGTCTTAGTTAAAGTGGTAAATGATCCTAGAGCAACACAGAGACAGTCTTAGTTAAAGTGGTAAATGATCCTAGAGCCAATACAGAGACAGTCTTAGTTAAAGTGGTAAATGATCCTAGAGCCAACACAGAGACAGTCTTAGTTAAAGTGGTAAATGATCCTAGAGCCAATACATAGAGACAGTTTTAGTTAAAGTGGTAAATGATCCTAGAGCCAACACAGAGACAGTCTTAGTTAAAGTGGTAAATGATCCTAGAGCCAACACAGAGACAGTCTTAGTTAGTGGTAAATGATCCAAAAGCCAACACAGAGACAGTCTAAGTGGTAAATGATCCTAGAGCCAACACAGAGACAGTCTTAGTGGTAAATGATCCTAGAGCCAACACAGAGACAGTCTTAGTTAGTGGTAAATGATCCTAGAGCCAACACAGAGACAGTCTTAGTTAAAGTGGTAAATGATCCTAGAGCCGACACAGAGACAGTCTTAGTTAAAGTGGTAAATGATCCTAGAGCCGACACAGAGACAGTCTTAGTTAAAGTGGTAAATGATCCTAGAGCCGACACAGAGACAGTCTTAGTTAAAGTGGTAAATGATCCTAGAGCCGACACAGAGACAGTCTTAGTTAAAGTGGTAAATGATCCTAGAGCCGACACAGAGACAGTCTTAGTGGTAAATGATCCTAGAGCCAACACAGAGACAGTCTTAGTTAAAGTGGTAAATGATCCTAGAGCAACACAGAGACAGTCTTAGTTAAAGTGGTAAATGATCCTAGAGCCAATACAGAGACAGCATTAGTTAAAGTGGTAAATGATCCTAGAGCCAACACAGAGACAGTCTAAGTGGTAAATGATCCTAGAGCCAACACAGAGACAGTCTTAGTGGTAAATGATCCTAGAGCCAACACAGAGACAGTCTTAGTTAAAGTGGTAAATGATCCTAGAGCCAACACAGAGACAGTCTTAGTTAAAGTGGTAAATGATCCTAGAGCCAACACAGAGACAGTCTTAGTGGTAAATGATCCTAGAGCCGACACAGAGACAGTCTTAGTGGTAAATGGTCCTAGAGCCAACACAGAGACAGTCTTAGTGGTAAATGATCCTAGAGCCAACAGAGGCAGCCTTAGTTAAAGTGGTAAATGATCCTAGAGCCAACACAGAGACAGTCTTAGTTAAAGTGGTAAATGATCCTAGAGCCAACACAGAGACAGTCTTAGTTAAAGTGGTAAATGATCCTAGAGCCAACACAGAGACAGTCTTAGTTAAAGTGGTAAATGATCCTAGAGCCAACACAGAGACAGTCTTAGTGGTAAATGATCCTAGAGCCAACACAGAGACAGTCTTAGTTAAAGTGGTAAATGATCCTAGAGCCAATACAGAGACAGTCTTAGTTAGTGGTAAATGATCCTAGAGCCGACACAGAGACAGCCTTAGCTAAAGTGGTAAATGATCCTAGAGCCAACACAGAGACAGTCTTAGTGGTAAATGATCCTAGAGCCAACACAGAGACAGTCTTAGTGGTAAATGATCCTAGAGCCAACACAGAGACAGTGTTAGTTAAAGTGGTAAATGATCCTAGAGCCAATACAGAGACAGTCTTAGTTAAAGTGGTAAATGATCCTAGAGCCAACACAGAGACAGTCTTAGTTAAAGTGGTAAATGATCCTAGAGCCAACACAGAGACAGTCTTAGTTAAAGTGGTAAATGATCCTAGAGCCAATACATAGACAGTTTTAGTTAAAGTGGTAAATGATCCTAGAGCCAATACAGAGACAGTCTTAGTTAAAGTGGTAAATGATCCTAGAGCCAACACAGAGACAGTCTTAGTTAGTGGTAAATGATCCTAGAGCCAACACAGAGACAGTCTTAGTTAAAGTGGTAAATGATCCTAGAGCCAACACAGAGACAGTCTAAGTGGTAAATGATCCTAGAGCCAACACAGAGACAGTCTTAGTGGTAAATGATCCTAGAGCAAACACAGAGACAGTCTTAGTTAAAGTGGTAAATGATCCTAGAGCCAACACAGAGACAGCCTTAGTTAAAGTGGTAAATGATCCTAGAGCAACACAGAGACAGTCTTAGTGGTAAATGATCCTAGAGCCGACACAGAGACAGCCTTAGTTAAAGTGGTAAATGATCCTAGAGCAACACAGAGACAGTCTTAGTTAAAGTAGTAAATGATCCTAGAGCCAACACAGAGACAGTCTTAGTTAAAGTGGTAAATGATCCTAGAGCCAACACAGAGACAGTCTTAGTTAAAGTGGTAAATGATCCTAGAGCCAACACAGAGACAGTCTTAGTTAGTGGTAAATGATCCTAGAGCCAAGACAGAGACAGTCTTAGTTAAAGTGGTAAATGATCCTAGAGCCAACACAGAGACAGTCTTAGTTAAAGTGGTAAATGATCCTAGAGCCGACACAGAGACAGCCTTAGTGGTAAATGATCCTAGAGCCAACACAGAGACAGCCTTAGTTAAAGTGGTAAATGGTCCTAGAGCCAACACAGAGACAGCCTTAGTTAAAGTGGTAAATGATCCTAGAGCCAACACAGAGACAGTATTAGTGGTAAATGATCCTAGAGCCAATACAGAGACAGTCTTAGTTAAAGTGGTAAATGATCCTAGAGCCAACACAGAGACAGTCTTAGTGGTAAATGATCCTAGAGCCAACACAGAGACAGTCTTAGTGGTAAATGATCCTAGAGCAACACAGAGACAGTCTTAGTTAAAGTGGTAAATGATCCTAGAGCCAATACAGAGACAGTCTTAGTTAGTGGTAAATGATCCTAGAGCCGACACAGAGACAGCCTTAGCTAAAGTGGTAAATGATCCTAGAGCCAACACAGAGACAGTCTTAGTGGTAAATGATCCTAGAGCCAACACAGAGACAGTCTTAGTGGTAAATGATCCTAGAGCAACACAGAGACAGTCTTAGTTAAAGTGGTAAATGATCCTAGAGCCAATACAGAGACAGTCTTAGTTAAAGTGGTAAATGATCCTAGAGCCAATACAGAGACAGTCTTAGTTAAAGTGGTAAATGATCCTAGAGCCAATACAGAGACAGTCTTAGTTAAAGTGGTAAATGATCCTAGAGCCAACACAGAGACAGTCTTAGTTAGTGGTAAATGATCCTAGAGCCAAGACAGAGACAGTCTTAGTTAAAGTGGTAAATGATCCTAGAGCCAACACAGAGACAGTCTTAGTTAAAGTGGTAAATGATCCTAGAGCCGACACAGAGACAGCCTTAGTGGTAAATGATCCTAGAGCCAACACAGAGACAGCCTTAGTTAAAGTGGTAAATGGTCCTAGAGCCAACACAGAGACAGCCTTAGTTAAAGTGGTAAATGATCCTAGAGCCTACACAGAGACAGTATTAGTGGTAAATGATCCTAGAGCCAATACAGAGACAGTCTTAGTTAAAGTGGTAAATGATCCTAGAGCCAACACAGAGACAGTCTTAGTTAAAGTGGTAAATGATCCTAGAGCCAATACAGAGACAGTCTTAGTTAGTGGTAAATGATCCTAGAGCCGACACAGAGACAGCCTTAGCTAAAGTGGTAAATGATCCTAGAGCCAACACAGAGACAGTCTTAGTGGTAAATGATCCTAGAGCCAACACAGAGACAGTCTTAGTGGTACATGATCCTAGAGCAACACAGAGACAGTCTTAGTTAAAGTGGTAAATGATCCTAGAGCCAATACAGAGACAGTCTTAGTTAAAGTGGTAAATGATCCTAGAGCCAATACAGAGACAGTCTTAGTTAAAGTGGTAAATGATCCTAGAGCCGACACAGAGACAGTCTTAGTTAAAGTGGTAAATGATCCTAGAGCCAATACATAGACAGTTTTAGTTAAAGTGGTAAATGATCCTAGAGCCAATACAGAGACAGTCTTAGTTAAAGTGGTAAATGATCCTAGAGCCGACACAGAGACAGTCTTAGTTAAAGTGGTAAATGATCCTAGAGCCAATACATAGACAGTTTTAGTTAAAGTGGTAAATGATCCTAGAGCCAACACAGAGACAGTCTTAGTTAAAGTGGTAAATGATCCTAGAGCCAACACAGAGACAGTCTTAGTTAAAGTGGTAAATGATCCTAGAGCCAACACGGAGACAGTCTTAGTTAAAGTGGTAAATGATCCTAGAGCCAACACAGAGACAGTCTTAGTTAAAGTGGTAAATGATCCTAGAGCCAACACAGAGACAGTCTTAGTTAAAGTGGTAAATTATCCTAGAGCCAACACAGAGAAAGTCTAAGTGGTAAATGATCCTAGAGCCAACACAGAGACAGTCTAAGTGGTAAATGATCCTAGAGCCAACACAGAGACAGCCTTAGTTAAAGTGGTAAATGATCCTAGAGCAACACAGAGACAGTCTTAGTGGTAAATGATCCTAGAGCCGACACAGAGACAGCCTTAGTTAAAGTGGTAAATGATCCTAGAGCAACACAGAGACAGTCTTAGTTAAAGTAGTAAATGATCCTAGAGCCAACACAGAGACAGTCTTAGTTAAAGTGGTAAATGATCCTAGAGCCAAGACAGAGACAGTCTTAGTTAAAGTGGTAAATGATCCTAGAGCCAACACAGAGACAGTCTTAGTTAAAGTGGTAAATGATCCTAGAGCAACACAGAGACAGTCTTAGTTAAAGTGGTAAATGATCCTAGAGCCAACACAGAGACAGTCTTAGTGGTAAATGATCCTAGAGCCAACACAGAGACAGCCTTAGTTAAAGTAGTAAATGATCCTAGAGCCAACACAGAGACAGCCTTAGTTAAAGTGGTAAATGATCCTAGAGCCAACACAGAGACAGTCTTAGTGGTAAATGATCCTAGAGCCAATACAGAGACAGTCTTAGTTAAAGTGGTAAATGATCCTAGAGCCAACACAGAGACAGTCTTAGTTAAAGTGGTAAATGATCCTAGAGCTAATACAGAGACAGTCTTAGTTAGTGGTAAATGATCCTAGAGCCGACACAGAGACAGCCTTAGCTAAAGTGGTAAATGATCCTAGAGCCAACACAGAGACAGTCTTAGTGGTAAATGATCCTAGAGCAACACAGAGACAGTCTTAGTTAAAGTGGTAAATGATCCTAGAGCCAACACAGAGACAGTCTTAGTTAAAGTGGTAAATGATCCTAGAGCCAACAGAGACAGCCTTAGTTAAAGTGGTACATGATCCTAGAGCCAACACAGAGACAGTCTTAGTTAAAGTGGTAAATGATCCTAGAGCCAAAACAGAGACAGTCTTAGTTAAAGTGGTAAATGATCCTAGAGCCAACACAGAGACAGTCTTAGTTAGTGGTAAATGATCCTAGAGCCAATACAGAGACAGTCTTAGTTAAAGTGGTAAATGATCCTAGAGCCAATACAGAGACAGTCTTAGTTAAAGTGGTAAATGATCCTAGAGCCAATACAGAGACAGTCTTAGTTAAAGTGGTAAATGATCCTAGAGCCAATACAGAGACAGTCTTAGTTAAAGTGGTAAATGATCCTAGAGCCAACACAGAGACAGTCTTAGTTAAAGTGGTAAATGATCCTAGAGCCAACACAGAGACAGTCTTAGTGGTAAATGATCCTAGAGCAACACAGAGACAGTCTTAGTGGTAAATGATCCTAGAGCAACACAGAGACAGTCTTAGTGGTAAATGATCCTAGAGCCAACACAGAGACAGTCTTAGTTAAAGTGGTAAATGATCCTAGAGCAGACACAGAGACAGTCTTAGTTAAAGTGGTAAATGATCCTAGAGCCAACACAGAGACAGTCTTAGTTAAAGTGGTAAATGATCCTAGAGCCAACACAGAGACAGTCTTAGTTAAAGTGGTAAATGATCCTAGAGCCAATACAGAGACAGTCTTAGTGGTAAATGATCCTAGAGCCAACACAGAGTCAGCCTTAGTTAAAGTGGTAAATGATCCTAGAGCCAACACAGAGACAGTATTAGTTAAAGTGGTAAATGATCCTAGAGCCAACACAGAGACAGTCTTAGTGGTAAATGATCCTAGAGCCAACACAGAGACAGCCTTAGTTAAAGTGGTAAATGATCCTAGAGCCAACACAGAGACAGTCTTAGTTAAAGTGGTAAATGATCCTAGAGCCAACACAGAGGCAGTCTTAGTGGTAAATGATCCTAGAGCCAACACAGAGACAGTATTAGTTAAAGTGGTAAATGATCCTAGAGCCAACACAGAGACAGTCTTAGTGGTAAAT
This sequence comes from Salvelinus fontinalis, assembly GCF_029448725.1. Lineage (NCBI taxonomy): Eukaryota > Metazoa > Chordata > Actinopteri > Salmoniformes > Salmonidae > Salvelinus > Salvelinus fontinalis. The sequence goes on along the minus strand of NC_074694.1, from coordinate 8,096,816 downwards.
GATCCTAGAGCCAACACAGAGACAGCCTTAGTTAAAGTGGTAAATGATCCTAGAGCCAACACAGAGACAGTCTTAGTTAGTGGTAAATGATCCTAGAGCCGACACAGAGACAGTCTTAGTTAAAGTGGTAAATGATCCTAGAGCCGACAGAGACAGTCTTAGTGGTAAATGATCCTAGAGCCAACACAGAGACAGTCTTAGTTAAAGTGGTAAATGATCCTAGAGCCAATACAGAGACAGTCTTAGTTAAAGTGGTAAATGATCCTAGAGCCAATACAGAGACAGTCTTAGTTAGTGGTAAATGATCCTAGAGCCAACACAGAGACAGCCTTAGTTAAAGTGGTAAATGATCCTAGAGCCAATACAGAGACAGTCTTAGTTAAAGTGGTAAATGATCCTAGAGCAACACAGAGACAGTCTTAGTTAAAGTGGTAAATGATCCTAGAGCAACACAGAGACAGCCTTAGTTAAAGTGGTAAATGATCCTAGAGCCAACACAGAGACAGTCTTAGTTAAAGTGGTAAATGATCCTAGAGCCAACACAGAGACAGTCTTAGTTAAAGTGGTAAATGATCCTAGAGCCAACACAGAGACAGCCTTAGTTAAAGTGGTAAATGATCCTAGAGCAACACAGAGACAGTCTTAGTTAGTGGTAAATGATCCTAGAGCCAATACAGAGACAGTCTTAGTGGTAAATGATCCTAGAGCCAACACAGAGTCAGCCTTAGTTAAAGTGGTAAATGATCCTAGAGCCAACACAGAGACAGTCTTAGTTAAAGTGGTAAATGATCCTAGAGCCAACACAGAGACAGTCTTAGTTAAAGTGGTAAATGATCCTAGAGCCAACAAAGAGACAGCCTTAGTTAAAGTGGTAAATGATCCTAAAGCCAACACAGAGACAGTCTTAGTTAAAGTGGTAAATGATCCTAGAGCCAACACAGAGACAGTCTTAGTTAAAGTGGTAAATGATCCTAGAGCCAACACAGAGACAGTCTTAGTGGTAAATGATCCTAGAGCCAACACAGAGACAGTCTTAGTTAAAGTGGTAAATGATCCTAGAGCCGACACAGAGACAGTCTTAGTGGTAAATGATCCTAGAGCCACACAGAGACAGTCTTAGTTAAAGTGGTAAATGATCCTAGAGCCAATACAGAGACAGTCTTAGTTAAAGTGGTAAATGATCCTAGAGCCAATACAGAGACAGCCTTAGTTAAAGTGGTAAATGATCCTAGAGCCGACACAGAGACAGTCCTGTTAAAGTGGTAAATGATCCTAGAGCCAACACAGAGACAGTCTTAGTGGTAAATGATCCTAGAGCCAACACAGAGACAGTCTTAGTGGTAAATGATCCTAGAGCCGACACAGAGACAGTCTTAGTTAAAGTGGTAAATGATCCTAGAGCCAACACAGAGACAGTCTTAGTTAAAGTGGTAAATGATCCTAGAGCCAACACAGAGACAGTCTTAGTTAAAGTGGTAAATGATCCTAGAGCAACACAGAGACAGTCTTAGTTAAAGTGGTAAATGATCCTAGAGCCAACACAGAGACAGTCTTAGTTAAAGTGGTAAATGATCCTAGAGCCAACACAGAGACAGTCTTAGTTAAAGTGGTAAATGATCCTAGAGCAACACAGAGACATGCGTTAAGTTATGTATCTAGTAGGTCCCTCAGGTCCTCTGGCCTTATAACTATCCCAAAGCCTAGGACCAAGAGGCATAGAGAGACAGCCTTATAACTATCCCAAAGCCTAGGACCAAGAGACATGGAGAGACAGCCTTATAACTATCCCAAAGTCTAGGACCAAGAGACATGGAGAGACAGCCTTTTAACTATCCCAAAGCCCAGGACCAAGAGGCATGAAGAGACAGCCTTATAACTATCCCAAAGCCTAGGACCAAGAGGCATGGAGAGACAGCCTTTTAACTATCCCAAAGCCCAGGACCATGAGGCATGGAGAGACAGCCTTATAACTATCCCAAAGCCCAGGACCAAGAGGCATGGAGAGACAGCCTTTTAACTATCCCAAAGCCTAGGGACCAGGAGGCATGGAGAGACAGCCTTTTAACTATCCCAAAGCCCAGGACCAAGAGGCATGGAGAGACAGCCTTTTAACTATCCCAAAGCCTAGGGACCAGGAGGCATGGAGAGACAGCCTTTTAACTATCCCAAAGCCTAGGACCAAGAGGCATGGAAAGACAGCCTTTTAACTATCCCAAAGCCTAGGACCAAGAGGCATGGAGAGACAACCTTATAACTATCCCAAAGCCTAGGACCAAGAGGCATGGAGAGACAGCCTTTAGTTACTATGCCCCCAGCCTCTGGAACAGCCAGAGACCCTGAGGGGGACCAAGAGGCATGGAGAGACAGCCTTATAACTATCCCAAAGCCTAGGACCAAGAGGCATGGAGAGACAGCCTTTAGTTACTATGCCCCCAGCCTCTGGAACAGCCAGAGACCCTGAGGGGGACCAAGAGGCATGGAGAGACAGCCTTTAGTTACTATGCCCCCAGCCTCTGGAACAGCCTGGGGGGGGCTGAAACTGTGGACATATTTAAAAGAGATCTTAAAAGACATTTATAACTTTGCTTTTCAGTCATTCAGTTTGTTATTCTTTTGTTTTTGTATCTTGTTTGTTGTGTAGTAAATATTTCAGCTTTTATTTTCATCGTTTATTCCTGTAAAAGCACGTGTTGCATTCCATGTCTGAAATGTGCTGTATAAATAAAACTTGATTTGATTTAGTCCCCAGTCACATGGTGTTTTGTTTACAAGCAGACAACAAGGAGAGATCAGAGCCTTGTGAGTCACTCAGTGTTGTGCAGCAGGCGCCAGGTGATCTAATTACAGTAGGGAATTCACAACTAAGTGTCTGACAGCTAGATATCCTATAACTGTTAACTGTCTCAAATTTAGTAAATTCTCTGCAGTAGTTCATTTGGTTTGCTAATTTAGCCAACAAGTCAGCCATCCAGCTGACAGGCTCCAGCCCTCCATCCAGCTAGCCATCCAGTCAGTCAGTCAGCCATCCAGCCAGTCAGCCATCCAGCCAGTCAGCCATCCAGCTGACAGGCTCCAGCCCTCCATCCAGCTAGCCATCCAGTCAGTCAGTCAGCCATCCAGCCAGTCAGCCATCCAGCCAGTCAGCCATCCAGCTGACAGGCTCCAGCCCTCCATCCAGCTAGCCATCCATCCAGCTAGCCATCCAGTCAGTCAGTCAGTCAGTCAGTCAGTCAGCCATCCAGTCAGTCAGTCAGCCATCCAGTCAGTCAGTCAGCCATCCAGTCAGTCAGTCAGTCAGTCAGTCAGCCATCCATCCAGCTAGCCATCCAGTCAGTCAGTGTAGGAGTAAGTGACATATGTAGGTAGATATCACACTATTAAACAATAGATAGGTAAATAGTATAAGAAGGCAGATGTGAGTGTGTTTGCCATTCTGGTAAATACAGGAAACCAAAGATTCGCAGATGGTGTAGTAGTAACATAAGATACATGGATAACATATAAATATAAAAGATAGCTGAACATTGGAGTAACGAGCCACATGTTGACATAGATCATGAGACCGTGGTAATGGAAAACTACTGGGGGACGTTCTGACCCTCTGACCCTTGTAGATTCTCCATTGTGTTGACAGATTGCTCAGACATGTTGGTGCCAGGGTGCTTTGACACACTAGATTTATAGTCTATTCATTCCACTAAAGAAAAACATACATACCAGAGAAATATGCCTATAAGCAATTGGATACCCTAGGGATAGCGGGGACAGAACAAAGAGTGCATTGATTTAGTGGTGAGGGGAAGGACACAGAGTATGTTGACACTAAGATAGAGGGTCTGACCACTATTATAATTTAACTGAAAGCAGATGATGACCGTTAGTATGTGTGAACAAGCAGGAAGCCTGAACTAAAAAGATAATGATGGCAGGAAGGATAGGGGAAGTATGCTTATTTGCATATGGGGTGGACTCATATGCTATTTGTGTATAAAGAGCGAACTAGTGTTCTGGGATTGGGGGTTCGGTGGGACTTCCGAGATGGTCATACTATTGTAAATAAAAGCATGTTTTTGATTTCACAAGTTCTGATAAAGCGTTATATTTCTGAGATGATTTTCCACGACATATTTGGCGAGCTGAGCCAGGAGGGACAGGGACTGAGGAATGGCGTCCAGGGCTGGAGATAGTTTCTTTGGACAATCTTGCAAACACTATGGCCACAACTATAAAAAGGTAAGCTTGTTCTTACATAGTTGAAATGTTTGTATGGATTGCTTCAGAGATCCTGTCTCAGCGAGAGGGGCCATGTAAGTCTCTCTTTCAAATTTCCTAAAAAGAAACCAGTAAAAACGAAAGAACTTTTGAATTCAAATAAATTTGCATGTATGTGTAATTTGGGGAATTGTATTAAATATAAATGCATGCGCATGTATAGAGAATGAGTGAATAGGCGATGTGAACTTTGCTTGTGTTAGGTGTTTAGTGGAGCATGCGCTCGTTCTAATTAGACCGTTCGAATGTGTAGCTTAAATGATGTGCTTGTTTGTGCCATCTGGCTGAGATGGCTGGCTATAATGTCGGACAGCTCATACGGTAAAAACAGATAATGTAGGTAGAAAATCCTGTGATACCTCTTCAATAAAATTAGTAGAAGGAATGCTTGGACAGGTTACTTATGAATAATGGCTCTAAAGATAACAGAGAACTGCATAAATAAGTAGTTAGAAAGCCACCGCTCTTTAAAAAAGGAACATTTTTAAAGAGGTCTGATTGGGTGGATATTTAGTAAATAAATACTTCATGGATACCGCCCCAGAACGGGGGACTGAACGGATGAATATTTAGAAGGCAGGAAAAACGTTAGCCCGATTGTGCGGCGTTCAACTGCAAAAGTAGCTTATAAATATTAGGTTGTAGGAAAACGTTAGCCCGATTGTGCGGCGTTCAACTGCAAAAGTAGCTTATAAATATTAGGTTGTAGGAAAAACGTTTGCCCGATTGTGCGGCGTTCAACTGCAAAAGTAGTTTATACGGTCGAAACATAAATCAGTAGTTAAATAAATATTTCATGGTTAACGCTCTGAAAGGAGGACTGTACGGATGAATATTTAGGACGTTTGCCCGATTGTGCGGCGTTCAAATGCAAAAGAAATCCTGCGAATAAAAAACCGCTCTGTCTAGCTAACAGGGTTTTGTAATTCAGTAGGTCACGCCACAATACTACTCTAATAAAAGAAGAAAATATCAGTATTGGGGGTGGGTAGGATATGAAGACAAGCTGATCCGATTAGACAGTAGTCTCGCGTCATATCGTAGAAATCCTATTAGCCTAGGCTTATGTTGAACAAAGGGATTAAGTCAATAAAGAAAGAACTGAGTTGTTTTGAGGTAAAAACAAAGGGATTGAATGAACGGATGAAACATAAAAGGATGAATGATAATGTTGTAAGAAATGAGTAGATCTGTGTAGAGATAGAACATTAGGAAGAAAGAAAGGACAGGTTGGGTTGTGTCTGTGACCAACTGCTGGTAGGAAGAGGCATGCGCAAGCCTCTCTGACAGTTAACTGAGTGTAATTTGAGAAGGAGAGTGCAGTTAACTGCTATTAGGCAGATGGAATGAAATTAAGGAACATCGAAGTAAAATAAGTTATAATCAAGGATAAAAACACTGATGTGATAAAGTAATAAGCGACCATAGTAGAATACTAAAAAAGGTGTTAAAATAAATAACCATAAAGATAATAAAAGAGGATTAAACCAAATAGTGTGTAACAAGACAGAAAGTAGAATCGTCGATAAATTGAAATTGTACTATAAAGTTAAAAACGAATCTAGGTTAGTTAAGATAAATAGTGATAAATAGTGAAATTCAGGACAGATTAAGGATTCACGAACGGTGTAACAAAGGAAGAGGAAAAAAACAGGCCGTCGATCACTCTGTACCCACAGAGACTGCGGTCTAAAAATAGCCTGAAGGACAGAGACCAGAATATGAGAGGTTTGTTTCACTAAAACCGTGAATCGGGAATTAAACAGTAAAATGGGATAAAAGACAATGAAATATTAGGAATATAGAGAAGAGGTAAGATAGTATAGACAAAATAAATTTAATAAAGGTAAAAGTAAGACGTTAGATAGAGATCTTAACGGAGCGGGCAGTGGACTGGTGTGACTCAGTTGGTAGAGCATGGTGCTTGCAACGCCAGGGTTGAGGGTTAAATTCCCATGGGGGACCAGGATGAATATGTATGAACTTTCCAATTTGTAAGTCGCTCTGGATAAGAGCATTTGCTAAATGACTTAAATGTAATGTAAATGTAATCATAAAATTGATTAGAATTATAAAATTAATAAATAATGATATCTGTAAAGGAAAAAACACAGTGATATTTGAAGTATTGTATTAGAATAAGACATTAAGTCATCTGTAGTATTCAGAAATAATGTCTGTACTATATAGAGCTTGGTTTGAGAAGAGAAATTAAGTGATGTGACAAATGCATTTTTAATTGGAAAGGGGATTCGCTCTACCTTGGAAAAATAGTAAATAAAAGGTGTATAATACATGGGAGTATTTAGGAAAAATAAATAAATAATTAGTGGCATGACAACGAAATGACTGTTTCCATAGAATAGGGAGAGAAGGACACTATTACCTGATAAACAGGATAAATAGGACAAGGGAATTAAACAGTCACATGGGACCAAAATGTGAAGCTCGATTTGCAGGCGTTCTGATGTCAACATTCTATCATCAGAAAATACATTGCGATGGGGTTGTGTGTGTGGTTCCTCTAGTCCTCGCAGACGTGCGGGTGATTGGCAGAACTATTGACAAGATCTAAGAACCAATAAGAAAATAGCTCTCTGTTCTGGATATAGGTATATCGGGTATGGGAAAATTTGTGTAATGTGACATTAGAACTTAGTGCGGTAGCAGGAAATGCCGCTATACAAGAGTTTATATCCTTGTCAAAATAACAGACAACTAATTGGTTTGAGGTTAGTGAGAATGGAATTTTTACTTGGCGGTGTGTAGTCTCTGAGGGAACAATGAGTGTTTCATAGAGATTGCAGTTTATATGTGGTCAAGAAGAAGTATTAGATCACGTTTGACTTGACATCTAGTAGAGTAACGACGGAATTTTAATTGTTAGACATTCTATACCACAATTCTCTGTAACTGTTAAAGACGCTTTAGAATAAAATCTATGGATAAGTAAAATTATTGGTTTGCTGACTAAAAAGTAACATTGTGAATATTAACGATATGTACACTTTCTTTTCCAGAAAGAATAAGGAAAAAAAAAAAAAGGGTTTTTTAATCTTCTCTGGTCAACAATGTCATTGGAGACTAGTTAACTGCTTTCCACAGTAATGCAAAGTCAGCCGCTTTAAAAATAAAAATATCTGGATAAGGCTAAAACATGGAGTTCTGGATGAGTGAGTCCAGTTCGTTTGCTATTATTAGCTTATGATTCTCTAGTGAGTACACCATGTACTGGGAATGAATATGCATTAGTAGATATATTGGAAGGGTTTTTTCCAATTCAGTTTCAAATTGGGTATGCAAAAGGATGAACATGTTTTTGAAAAATGTATTTAAGTTGCTCCTAAAGAAAGGGGAGTGGAAACATATTAATGGTGTCAAAATGCCCTGAATCCTGGGAATTTCCTGTGAAAGACTGATCACCTTTTACTAGAAATTGTTGGAACAGGTGGGATTTACTTATAAAATGTTTAAGACACCAGACTCTATTCAAACTGTATAATTATTTTGAAAATCTATTATGTCTCTGGGAAAATTATGAAGAGTTGCACCCTTAAATTGAATAAGTTATTCGAATAGGTTTATTTTAATTTTAATTTTTGATATAACATGGGTTCATAGGTAAAACTATCAGTTCCTTGGGGTTATGGTCTTTGGGTAAATACACAAATGTGTTTTGTTCATTATGCATATAAAAAGTGTTGAAAGTTATTCCAACGGGTTTATTGGAGTGTGGGTTTGTGAGGGTTTTTGTTGATAAATACATCATCTGTAATTCATCTGAGAGAACACTGGTGGAATAAGGGAGTTATCATAAGAAGGTGACGTCAGAATGCTTTAAGGCATGGGAGAGAATATCACCACAAGTGGGTGTGGAGATCAAACCCACCCTAACCGACTGAACAGTGAGGGACAACTGTGTCTGATGACCTGTGAACTGTATCTAAAAAAGACATGCTGAAATGACATTATATTTGTTGGGAGAATAATGACTTAAAGTTATTGGGGTACTGATTTTTTATTATCAGGCCATTCATGAGAGAAACTGAGACAAAAGGGCTATTGGAAAATAGATAATACTGGTATTTAAAGTGTTTAGTATAAATGTTCATTATTAAAGGGATGTTGTGTATTGAATAGATAAGGTCAAATTTGAGTTAAAGTAAACACTAAGGACTGTTATCCTGAATATTGTGTTGGAAAATGTATTTAAGAAATAACTGTTTAGTTATTTAGATATAGAACTGTTTAAATTTAATAGGCCTAGGGAAGCTCTGGAAACTAATCCTGAGACAAGGTGGTTGACAAAACTTACAGAATATTAGATTAAAGGTTTTTTTTATTTTTTATTTTTTGTTTTATAATGTCGTTGGAATTGGAATGATAAAATCTAATGTTTAATTGAATAAAAAGATAGTATGTTGTGCGATGATACCCAAGAATGAAGAAGAAAGAGACCAATAATAACAGGGGCATAGAATGAAACAGATGGACGTTTTCTCCAGGTTTAATTACATTACGAATAGTGGAAATTTATTGCAAATGTGTAATTATTATAATTTTTTTTTTTTTTTTTTTTCTATCTTTTTCTCGTTTGGTCAATTTATTTTTGTTTTGAGGAACATAAGGTTGTGTATATGTTCCTGAGGAGGGATTGATACTGAAATTGATATATAAATTGACTTAAGGATGTTTTAAGTATGTATCAAACAATGGCTGTTATGGGTTAGGGGACTCATAAATGAAGGTAATGGTAGTGAAGGGGTGTTATTTCTAGAAACTATGTATAATAATAGAGATAATTCACAGAAAAGGAAAGACAGCTGACTGTGTAAAATATAGGGACAATTCTAAAGTAAATAGAACAATTCACATATCTAAAGATATGGTAAAAAGAATAAGTGGTGGCATTTTGAACACTAGAGCAAAAGTTTAAGAAACTTATTACTTAGTTTTGATAGGATTGGATATTAATCCAACTGGAAGACATTTGACTGATTACATGTTATTATACAGCAGTTGATGTAGGGAACATCATTTGACTATCATTGAATATTTCTGTGGCAGGAGGCCAGGTATTTGAGGCAGAATGGTTACATAGGGCTGTTATTAAAAATTAAGATTTAGTGATCTTGCTAATGTTGTCAGGAAATAACCCATGTGTAAGTGTGTATGTCCTCAGGAAAAAACAGCCAGAAATGGAAGGGCTTGGGCTGCATTCTGGAGACTGAGTGTACATCAAGATACACCAGGCTGGTGGTATATTTCTTACAACACTGCAGTGGTAAAGTTCTTCATGTCTCTCTTTGGTGGGTGCATAAGTCTCACGAGAAGTAAGGTCCAGCTGAATAATGGGTGAGCTTGAAAACACCATGACAGAGGATGTGGAATCAGAGAGAGAAAGAGAGAGAGACTAGATTCCACTATAGACATACTGGGTTGAGTTTGGAGGCTACTTGTTTTATTTTTAATACATCATGTGAAAGAGAATGGATGATAGGATATTATACTCTAAACAAACATGTTAAAGGGATTGATATGAAAGCATATACAGTGTTGAATTAATTCAAGAAGAGAGAATGTTAATTGTAGGTTATGCACATGATTATCAGTTGAAATGGAGTAGATGGGAAACTAAGTAAAAATGACATGATTTGGGAACACCTCTCAGAACCTGGGGCCGAAAGGGGAAGACTGGGTGGAAGCATGAGGAAGCTTTTTAGGGCTTTTATTTTTGTGGAGTCCAGCAGAAAAGTATCCTGGAGGCATAGAGTCAGGTAAAGAGAGAGTGGGAATTGTCATGGTCTCAGATTTCAGTTTGCATGAATATATTTATGCATAACACATAACATTGTCAATGCTGTTATGTTTTGTCTGTTGTTTTCCAAGTCTTATGTTTAGGAAACCAGAAGGAGAGGGGTTCGCCAGCTTCAGCTGGAATGTCTGTTTGTTGTGTGATGAGTGATGGAAGTAAGAGGATGTATGGTGCAATCATAGAACAGAGGCCATAAGTCTCTAAGTATGAATGCTTCACAGAAAGTAGGCAGAAACCTGAACCAGGATGAGAGGTTCTGCGTCTGATGATCCAAGGGGACCAGAAGGACCTCTCCCAGTGATACCAGGAGATCTAGTCCACGTTGGAGGGATCCGGAGGAAGTGGGATCAACTGAGGAGAGATGGACCCTATGAGGTGGCCAAAGCAACAAGAACGGCCGTCCAAGTGAAAAGAAGCCAGACGTGGTACCATCTGAACCACTGCAGCTGAGTCCTAACAGAGAGAAGGATACAACCACATAGAGATGAGGACACAGAGGATGCTGATTCACCAGGAGGGAGCCTGGAGGGAGCAGGAGCAGCGGAAACGATTGAGACGCCAGGGAGGAGCCAAGAAAACAGCAAATCAAGTGAAAGCCAAAATATGACACGTGCACCGACTAATGCACCCAGAAGAGGAGGAGAGGCCTCACAAGGAACAGAATAAGAACGTTTCTTCCCTAAAATTGAAACTCTTCCAGATGGAAGCTAAGTCCGGCCTGAGGAGGGAGCCTCAGGTGAAGAAAGAGGAGGAAAAGTCCCGCAAGCTGAAGAAAATGGGGATTACCCTACAATTGACTTTTAAACTTTTGAATGGCCTCCTTTACAGACAATTGATGTTAGAACAACAAAAGAATAATGACATTGACATAACAGAAGTAACAGTGAATGCTAGTATAGAAACAACAGACTAATGCACAATCAAGATGTATGGTGGGAGCAGGAAGAGAAGAATGAAATCAGCCAAACAATCCAAAAAGACTGACAAGGTGAGAATCTATGTTCCACCTCAATTTATAACAGAAGCAGGAGAACTGAAGTCTATCTCAATAATAAGGATCAAACCCTTATCGGAGATTGCACTCTGTGGATGGACACATCACCAAACAAAGGGACAAGTCGTTTGGGATCCGAAAGGATGTGACCTGACATTAATCAAAGAAAAAGACGAGAGGGTGCTCATCATGAATCAGATTGAACCAGTTGAAGGTGTAGAATTAATAGTTGAAATAACAAGAACAACAGTGACCGAAGGGAGTAGCACCACTGTCATTAAGGTTGATTCTACCCCTGCACATGAACAGGAAGAACCTGTGACAACAACAAGGGTGGCGGCTGCTGTGACGACCACAGTAGCTACCACTAAGATGACATCGACCTCCCTTTCCAAGCAGTTCACTGTACCCACAAAGCAACCTGAGACATCAGAGTCAGGAGAGTTTTTTACTGACATTTGGAACTTTCTGATAAACTCTAATGATCTACCTCAAGATAAGAACATTGAAAAAGCAACAGAATTAGATATATCAGAATCAGAACCACTCAAGGACACCACATGAGAAGAAGTAGTGAAGAAGGAGTGATATGAATGGGCTAAGTATATGGCAAACAGACACAGAATGGACAATTGTATTTTGTGAAGAAAATCACCTTTGTCTGATCTTTTAATAGTCTCTGAACCAGCATCATGTAAAAACTGTGTAAGTTGGGAAAAATGACTATTGTACCAATAGAAAGTATTCTATTCCCTTGTGTGACATAAAATGTAGGATTGCTCTGGGTAAGGACTAGGGGAAAAATTATGTTGAATGAGACCATGCTGGGAGACAATGATTGTGCTGCCTATAACATTAGAACTGAATTAAATGTACCTTAATTAGACAGAGGTACCGTGGTTAAAGGAAAATATGAATGTTTTTACAGACACCACACCGAAGGAATTGATGTAGGAAACACCACTGTAGAATGTGATACTATTTGGGTGTTAGAGAATGCGGGAGTTCATAAAAGTAATGATAAAGGGTTGATTATGAATAGAAAAGGGTTGTGTAGTTACATAACTCAGGTTACGCCATCTCTTACTATGTTGAAAATTCAAGACAGAGGTATTGCTGATAGTTTCTGGATGTGTGGGAAAAACTAACTGTTGAATGTATTGTCTGATGGATGGATTGGTCTTTGTGCCTTAGAGCAATTAAATAGGTTACGATTATTAAATCACCCCATGATGACTATGTAAAACCTAGAGTTAAAAGGGCTTATGAGAAGGATCCTGAGGTATACCTTAATGCAATTGGACTGCTTAGAGGTCTACCTAGGGATTTCAAGGCCAGAGATGAGGTTAAATCAGGATTTGAATCTATATTTTTGTGGATAACACCAAATTAGAACTTAGAGTGGATTAATTTTATTGGCTATAACCAACAGGGATTCATTAACTATACTTAATTGGCTCTTAGTGGAGAAGGGTGGAGTTTGTGTCATGTTTGGGGATGACTGTTGCACCTTTATTCACAATATTGCTATGGCCAAATTCAAAGGATTATGAGCAGAAGTAAAGGCTAATGCTGATGAAAATGTAATGAAAATGTTTAGACTCTCATGTATGAATTTGGTTGGATCTAGCGTTAAGAAAGTGGGAAGTCCAGGCAATTATACCAATAAGTATGGAAAGCCTTGCAATGCGGTTGGAGGACCTCTTGACTGCCCCTTTGGTAACTGTAACTGTCTCTATGAAGTGATTGGGGGTGGGGGAGGGGGGGTCATACGTGTCATGGTTTCCATGTATATGTTCAATTACCCAGTTCAGATTCATGTTTATTCATACATGTCCACAAAAAGTGTCATTTGCGTCACAATTGCAAGTGGTGTACAAAAATTAATGAGGATGGTCATTATCATCACCTAGAACCTTTTTTCTGTCAAAGTGTCAAAGAAGAGATTGTCTTATATGTAAGGATGAGGACTGTGGTCTTATGTAAAGGGGTTTTAGCATATCTATTTTGCCTAATGCTTTGTGTTCTTTGTAACCTCAGGCAGGGATTCATACTACATGCTCATTGCTTCATCAAAATATAATGGTTGATTATTAGTATTTTTTATTTTAACTAGATCTTTCATTCCTATTTTATGTTATTAATTGGAGATGTTTGGTCTAGTTGGGTTTTGTACGTATATTATGTTTCAATTGGATCTTTTCTTCCTGTCTGTGTTTATGTATTGGAGATGTTTGGTCCAAGTGATTTGTAAGCTTTATTTTGATAATGTTTTAGTCAATTGTTGGTATTGATATCTACTCTCTCTTTATGTCATTTTTAGTATGGTTTTTGAGGTTAATTACCCTCAAGAGGAGGGATTATGTAGGAGTAAGTGACATATGTAGGTAGATATCACACTATTAAACAATAGACAGGTAAATAGTATAAGAAGGCAGATGTGGATGCATTTGCCATTCTGGTAAATACAGGAAACCGAAGATTGGCAGATGGTGTGGTGGTAGCGAACCACATGTTGACATGGGTCATGGGACCGTGGTGATGGAGGTCTACTGGGGGACGTTCTGGCCCTCTGATCCTTTGACCCTTGTAGATTCTCCATTATGCTGTCAGACAGATAGGCGCTTAAAGAAATTGGACACTAGACACACAGTCTGCTGATTCTTTAAAGAGATACACATGTCAGAGAAATATGTGTTTAGGGCACTTAGACCCACTAGAAATATAGTCTACTCATTCCACTAGAAAAGCATACATACCAGAGAAATATGCCTGAGATGGCTGGACACTAATGAACAAGAAACACATAGTCTGCTGATTCCATTTGAGTGAAACTGACCAGACACATAGACGCCTATAAGCAATTGGATGCCCTAGAGAGGGGGGGGCACAAAGAGTGCATTGATTTAGTGGTGAAGGGAGGGTCCGGCCACCATTATAAACTGATTGAAGGCAGATGGTGGGGAATGACTTCATAGGGGACGGACAATACGATGTGGGTATAAATATAAAGGACTGGACTTCTGAGAGGGGGGTCCGCGGACATTCCAGATTGCAATACAATTGTAATAAAAACATTTATTTGAGTTCACAAAAGTTCTTGTAAGAGTTATATTTCTGAGATGATTTTCCACGACACAGTTAATACAGGTAATGAGTGGAGAACAGGAGGGTTTCTTAAAGAAAAACTAACAGGTCTGTGAGAGCCGGAATTCTTACTGGTTGGTAGGTGATCAAATACTTATGTCATGCAATAAAATGCAAATGAATTACCAAAAAATCATGCAATGTGATTTTCTGGATTTTTGTTTTAGATTCCGTCTCTCACAGTTGAAGTGTACCCATGATAAAAATGACAGACCTCTACATGCTCTACCTCATGTTGTAGAGGCTGTATTGTAAACACAGACCTGTTACTGTAGACTGGACCTCATGTTGTATTGGCTGTATTGTAAACACAGACCTGTTACTGTAGACTGAACCTCATGTTGTATTGTAAACACAGACCTGTTACTGTAGACTGAACCTCATGTTGTAGTGGCTGTATTGTAAACACAGACCTGTTACTGTAGACTGGACCTCATGTTGTATTGTAAACACAGACCTGTTACTGTAGACTGAACCTCATGTTGTAGTGGCTGTATTGTAAACACAGACCTGTTACTGTAGACTGAACCTCATGTTGTAGTGGCTGTATTGTAAACACAGACCTGTTACTGTAGACTGGACCTCATGTTGTAGAGGCTGTATTGTAAACACAGACCTGTTACTGTAGACTGAACCTCATGTTGTATTGTAAACACAGACCTGTTACTGTAGACTGGACCTCATGTTGTAGTGGCTGTATTGTAAACACAGACCTGTTACTGTAGACTGAACCTGTTACTGTAGACTGAACCTCATGTTGTAGTGGCTGTATTGTAAACACAGACCTGTTACTGTAGACTGGACCTCATGTTGTAGAGGCTGTATTGTAAACACAGACCTGTTACTGTAGACTGAACCTCATGTTGTATTGTAAACACAGACCTGTTACTGTAGACTGGACCTCATGTTGTAGTGGCTGTATTGTAAACACAGACCTGTTACTGTAGACTGAACCTCATGTTGTAGAGGCTGTATTGTAAACACAGACCTGTTACTGTAGACTGGACCTCATGTTGTAGAGGCTGTATTGTAAACACAGACCTGTTACTGTAGACTGAACCTCATGTTGTATTGTAAACACAGACCTGTTACTGTAGACTGGACCTCATGTTGTAGTGGCTGTATTGTAAACACAGACCTGTTACTGTAGACTGAACCTCATGTTGTAGTGGCTGTATTGTAAACACAGACCTGTTACTGTAGACTGGACCTCATGTTGTAGAGGCTGTATTGTAAACACAGACCTGTTACTGTAGACTGAACCTCATGTTGTATTGTAAACACAGACCTGTTACTGTAGACTGGACCTCATGTTGTGGTGGCTGTATTGTAAACACAGACCTGTTACTGTAGACTGAACCTCATGTTGTATTGTAAACACAGACCTGTTACTGTAGACTGAACCTCATGTTGTGGTGGCTGTATTGTAAACAAAGACCTGTTACTGTAGACTGGACCTCATGTTGTAGTGGCTGTATTGTAAACACAGACCTGTTACTGTAGACTGGACCTCATGTTGTAGTGGCTGTATTGTAAACACAGACCTGTTACTGTAGACTGGACCTCATGTTGTAGAGGCTGTATTGTAAACACAGACCTGTTACTGTAGACTGAACCTCATGTTGTATTGTAAACACAGACCTGTTACTGTAGACTGAACCTCATGTTGTGGTGGCTGTATTGTAAACAAAGACCTGTTACTGTAGACTGGACCTCATGTTGTAGTGGCTGTATTGTAAACACAGACCTGTTACTGTAGACTGGACCTCATGTTGTAGTGGCTGTATTGTAAACACAGACCTGTTACTGTAGACTGGACCTCATGTTGTAGAGGCTGTATTGTAAACACAGACCTGTTACTGTAGACTGAACCTCATGTTGTAGTGGCTGTATTGTAAACACAGACCTGTTACTGTAGACTGGACCTCATGTTGTAGAGGCTGTATTGTAAACACAGACCTGTTACTGTAGACTGAACCTCATGTTGTATTGTAAACACAGACCTGTTACTGTAGATTGAACCTCATGTTGTGGTGGCTGTATTGTAAACAAAGACCTGTTACTGTAGACTGGACCTCATGTTGTAGTGGCTGTATTGTAAACACAGACCTGTTACTGTAGACTGGACCTCATGTTGTAGTGGCTGTATTGTAAACACAGACCTGTTACTGTAGACTGGACCTCATGTTGTAGAGGCTGTATTGTAAACACAGACCTGTTACTGTAGACTGGACCTCATGTTGTAGAGGCTGTATTGTAAACACAGACCTGTTACTGTAGACTGAACCTCATGTTGTATTGTAAACACAGACCTGTTACTGTAGACTGAACCTCATGTTGTGGTGGCTGTATTGTAAACCTAGACCTGTTACTGTAGACTGGACCTCATGTTGTAGTGGCTGTATTGTAAACACAGACCTGTTACTGTAGACTGAACCTCATGTTGTAGTGGCTGTATTGTAAACACAGACCTGTTACTGTAGACTGGACCTCATGTTGTAGAGGCTGTATTGTAAACACAGACCTGTTACTGTAGACTGAACCTCATGTTGTATTGTAAACACAGACCTGTTACTGTAGACTGAACCTCATGTTGTGGTGGCTGTATTGTAAACAAAGACCTGTTACTGTAGACTGGACCTCATGTTGTAGAGGCTGTATTGTAAACACAGACCTGTTACTGTAGACTGAACCTCATGTTGTATTGTAAACACAGACCTGTTACTGTAGACTGAACCTCATGTTGTAGAGGCTGTATTGTAAACACAGACCTGTTACTGTAGACTGGACCTCATGTTGTAGAGGCTGTATTGTAAACACAGACCTGTTACTGTAGACTGGACCTCATGTTGTAGTGGCTGTATTGTAAACACAGACCTGTTACTGTAGACTGAACCTCATGTTGTAGTGGCTGTATTGTAAACACAGACCTGTTACTGTAGACTGAACCTCATGTTGTATTGTAAACACAGACCTGTTACTGTAGACTGAACCTGTTACTGTAGACTGAACCTCATGTTGTATTGTAAACACAGACCTGTTACTGTAGACTGGACCTCATGTTGTAGTGGCTGTATTGTAAACACAGACCTGTTACTACAGACTGTTGTAGAACCAGATTTACTTTGGAAAAATGACTGTCATGTACATTTTTTTTGCAGTGTACAATTATAACTAGGAATTCTTCAAACAGGAACCATTTAGTTGGTCTGTTTCACTCTGCCAGTTTGGTTTTGAAGAACTGATGTCCCTCTAGCCTGGTCCCAGATCTGTTTATGCTGCCTTACCAAGTCCTGTATAGTCAATAGTAAAACAGCACAAAGATCTGGGACAAGGCTAATTTCCACCCATGTTATTTATCAAAAAATAACACTCAAACATCAACACAGTAAGTTAAGACTTAATATATATTTATTATAGGTATTTGCAATTTTACACCCAATGTATTGGTAAAAACGGACACCATTGTGAAAACCTTTCCGCATAAACTCCTCCCTCAAAAAAACAGTTCTATAAAATAACTTCTGTTTCAAGACCTTTTTAAAGCAAAGGCACATTTGTCAGTAAGTGTTCTTAAAAGGAAAGCAGAAAGAGAGAGAAAGGCTGGCTGGAGGCAGGCAGAGTAGACCGAGTCAGTCTTAGAAACGGCAAGGAATAGTGAGATGCCACAGCCAGCCAGTCAGCCTTCAGTAAGTACCCCACATCTCCATCACAACACAACTCTGAACCTGACTTGGAGGAGAGGATGGACCAGGGAGCAGACAGAGGTCTAAATGGGATACGCCTGGGGTTCTGGGGAAAATGAGAGGCCTGCGGTTCTGGGGAAAATGAGAGGTCTGGGGTTCTGGGGAAATGAGAGGCCTGTGGTTCTGGGGAAATGAGAGGCCTGGGGTTCTGGGGCAATGAGAGGTCTGGGGTTCTGGGGCAATGAGAGGCCTGGGGTTCTGGGGAAATGAGAGGCCTGGGGTTCTGGGGCAATGAGAGGTCTGGGGTTCTGGGGAAATGAGAGGCCTGGGGTTCTGGGGAAATGAGAGGCCTGGGGTTCTGGGGAAATGAGAGGCCTGGGGTTCTGGGGGAAATGAGAGGCCTGGGGTTCTGGTGAAATGACAGGCCTGTGGTTCTGGGGAAAATGAGAGGCCTGTGGTTCTGGGGAAAATGAGAGGCCTGTGGTTCTTGGGTAATGAGAGGCCTGGGGTTCTGGGGGAAATGAGAGGCCTGGGGTTCTGGGGGAAATGAGAGGCCTGGGGTTCTTGGGTAATGAGAGGCCTGGGGTTCTGGGGGAAATGAGAGGCCTTGGGTTCTGGGGGAAATGAGAGGCCCGGGGTTCTGGGGGAAATGAGAGGCCCGGGGTTCTGGGGGAAATGAGAGGCCCGGGGTTCTGGGGGAAATGAGAGGCCCGGGGTTCTGGGGGAAATGAGAGGCCCGGGGTTCTGGGGGAAATGAGAGGCCCGGGGTTCTGGGGAAAATGAGAGGCCCGGGGTTCTGGGGAAAATGAGAGGCCCGGGGTTCAGGGGGAAATGAGAGGCCTGTGGTTCTGGGGAAAATGAGAGGCCTGTGGTTCTGGGGAAAATGAGAGGCCTGTGGTTCTGGAGAAAATGAGAGGCCTGTGGTTCTGGGGTAATGAAAGGCCTGGGGTTCTGGGGTAATGGGCTTGGTGACATGGGGAGGGAGTTAGGGCAAGGTGCTCCACCTCTCCAGTGAGTCTACACTATAAAACACCTGTCAGTCTGTCTTCAACCCTTCGCTAGCTGTGAAGACAGAGCATAAGACTAGTCTGAACCATAGAATCAGTCTGTGTGGGTGATCAATGGATACAGGTTGAGGAGGAGGGTCTCTGTGGCCGGTCACACCCAGGGGCCTGCCTGGATTATAGAGGGAGGAGGAAGCCTTGTGCCCAATAGCAGTTCTCCAAACAGACCTCCCAGTCAACCACAGCCCTGACCCTCTCCCTCTGGAGGAGCGCCTAGTCTGGTGCTTATTAGAGTCTATTGGCTGCACCATCCAGCAGTCAAAACAGGGAACCAGTAGCGTGAGAGGGGATATGTGTGAGGTGAAGTCTGCGTAGCACCCCACACACCCACATCTATTGGTCCCTGGAGCTGGGAAGCTGTGTCAGTGGACTGTGATTGGTCCTCGTCATACGAACACCTTGGCGAGAGCGTCGGCCCCGGCGGAGGCGATGTAGGCCTTAGAGGGGTGGAAGGCCACGTCATGGATAGACTCATCATTCTTCTTCCTGTGAGCTGTGAACTCCTGGATACACGTCTTAGTTTCCAGGTTCCACAGACGAATAGAGCAGTCATGACCTGAGGGAGGAGAGGAGAGAGGGATTAGGGAGGGAAGGAGAGAGAACAGATGAACAGAACAGTCATGACCTGAGGGAGGAGAGGAGAGAGGGATTAGGGAGAGCAAAATTATCAAAGAGGAGGAGAGCATGAAGAAGGGAGAGGAAAGTGAACAGTAGGTGGGCGACAAGGCAGTTCACATAAAGTATACAGCTCTGGTGTCCCCCAGGGCTCAGGTCTAGGCCCTCTCCTGTTTTATAAAGTGTACAGCTCGGGTGTCCCCCAGGGCTCAGTTCTGGGCCCTCTCCTGTTTTATAAAGTGTACAGCTCTGGTGTCCCCCAGGGCTCAGTTATGGGCCCTCTCCTGCTCGGGTGTCCCCCAGGGCTCAGTTATGGGCCCTCTCCTGCTCGGGTGTCCCCCAGGGCTCAGTTATGGGCCCTCTCCTGTTCTGTTGTTCCCCAGGGTTCAGGTCTAGGCCCTCTCCTATTTTATAAAGTCTGTCATATCATCACAAGCAGAATGACAAGGTATATATCTAGCTGAGTATGTTAGAAATCATTGTCAGGTCTAGGCCCTCTCCTGCTCGGGTGTCCCCCAGGGTTCAGTTCAGGGCCCTCTCCTGTTCTGGTGTCCCCCAGGGCTCAGTTCTGGGCCCTCTCCTGTTTTATAAAGTGTACAGCTCTGGTGTCCCCCAGGGCTCAGTTCTGGGCCCTCTCCTGTTCTGGTGTCCCCCAGGGCTCAGTTCTGGGCCCTCTCCTGTTTTATAAAGTGTACAGCTCTGGTGTCCCCCAGGGTTCAGTTCTAGGCCCTCTGCTGTTCTGTTGTTCCCCAGGGTTCAGGTCTAGGCCCTCTGCTGTTCTGTTGTTCCCCAGGGTTCAGGTCTAGGCCCTCTCCTATTTTATAAAGTCTGTCATATCATCACATGCAGAATGACAAGGTATATATCTAGCTGAGTATGTTAGAAATCATTGTTATGGAGAGCTACTTACTGCCAGACATCAGATAGAGCCCGTTGGGGTCGACAGCTAGACTGGTAACAGCATCCAGATGGGCCACCATTGAGTGGATCAGCTTCCCTGAAGAGTTCAAATGGACAATATTTGTTCATTTAATGTTTCTGCTTTCCGTGTGAAGGTTAAGCTCTCTTTGTAATTAAAATGTGAATTTATTCCGCTGTTAAAAACATCTATAAAATAAATTGCAGTCAGAAACCAAACGGTCGGGGCGAGGTCGGGGTGAGAACGGGGCGAGGTCGGGGCGAGGTCGGGGCGAGGTCGGGGCGAGGTCGGGGCGAGGTCGGGGCGAGGTCGGGGCGAGAACGGGGCGAAGTCGGGGCGAGAACGGGGCGAGGTCGGGGCGAGGTCGGGGCGAGGTCGGGGCGAGGTCGGGGCGAGGTCGGGGCGAGGTCGGGGCGAGGTCGGGGCGAGAACGGGGCGAGGTCGGGGCGAGAACGGGGCGAAGTCGGGGCGAGGTCGGGGCGAGGTCGGGGCGAGGTCGGGGCGAGAACGGGGCGAGAACGGGGCGAGGTCGGGGCGAGGTCGGGGCGAGGTCGGGGCGAGAACGGGGCGAAGTCGGGGCGAGGTCGGGGCGAGAACGGGGCGAGGTCGGGGCGAGGTCGGGGCGAGGTCGGGGCGAGGTCGGGGCGAGGTCGGGGCGAGGTCGGGGCGAGAACGGGGCGAGGTCGGGGCGAGGTCGGGGCGAGGTCGGGGCGAGGTCGGGGCGAGGTCGGGGCGAGGTCGGGGCGAGAACGGGGCGAGGTCGGGGCGAGGTCGGGGCGAGGTCGGGGCGAGGTCGGGGCGAGGTCGGGGCGAGGTCGGGGCGAGGTCGGGGCGAGGTCGGGGCGAGGTCGGGGCGAGGTAAAACCTGGAAGGCCGAGAGATTCCAATTTCAGATTGAAGGACTGATGGTAGACCATGAAGTCATTTAGTTCCGTGAGGAAGACACTGTTGGAGTGAAAAACTCATAGAACTGTCAAAATGTCTGTTACCCGTGTTGTTGTCGTAGAACTTGATGTGTTTGTCCTCTTCGGCGGTGATGGTGATGGGGAGGGTGGGGTGACTCAGCACCTTGTTGATCTGACAGGGGTTACCTGGGGAGAGGAGAGAGAGTTTTAGGTCGTTGGTTCATATCTGGCTCCAAGGACCATGTACATTAATAACACACCTTATTAGCAGTAAAGGCCTCCATTAATAACACACCTTATTAGCAGTAAAGGCCTCCAACTGGCTTCAAATAGCTTCCTTACTTTTTAACAAAAAGGTCTGGAGGCTTCCCAAACTCCCTCCCTCCCTCCCTCCCTCCCTCCCTCCCTCCCTCCCTCCCTCCCTCCCACCCATCTTCCTGCTCCCCTCCCTCCCTCCCGCCCCACCTCCCCACTCCCTCCCTCCCGCCCCACCTCCTTCCTCCCTCCCCTCCCTCCCTCCCTCCCGCCCCACCTCCTCCCTCCCTCCCTCCCTCCCTCCCTCCCTCCTGCCCCACCCATCTACCTGCTCCCCTCCCTCCCACCCATCTTCCTGCTCCCCTCCCCTACCTCCCATCCCTCCAGACCTACCCGTCTCTGCAGCAGACTCCAGGCTGAGCACCAGTTGCTGTGTCTCCATGTTGAAGAGGCCAATCTGACCGCCGGTGAACGACGTCACCATGTGGGCGGGGTCACTGCAGACCACGTCCACTGACGAGGGCATGCCAAACTCTGAAGCAGCGAACCGTAGTTGTTGATTTCACCACACAATTTGAACATGATAAACGTACAACACAAATGAATCAGCGTAGGATTCTGTTGACGTGAATGAAGAGTACCTTTACTGTGGAAGGTGGCCAGGGCAGGCCTGGTACTGGAGGCGTCCCATAGCCTGACGCTGCCGTCTCCAGAACAAGACAGGAGTCTCTGATGAACACCACTGTACACCAGACCCCACACCGAGTCAGTATGACCACACAGCGCCCCACGCAGGACAGACGGCTCTATTACACACAGGGAGGAGGACATGTTAGAGAGAGACACACAGAGACAGACAGAGAACAGAGAGGGAGAGAGGGGGCAGTGTGAACAGACAGACACACAGAGACAGACAGAGATCGATTCACAGAGACAGAGACACAGAGACAAAGACAGACACAGCGACAAAGACAGACACAGCGACAAAGACAGACACAGCGACAAAGACAGACACAGCGACAAAGACAGACACAGCGACAAAGACAGACACAGCGACAAAGACAGACACAGAGACAGCCAGAGCAAAGCGAGAGACAGAAATAACAGAGAGAGAGAGAGAGAGACAGACAGACAGACAGACAGACAGACAGACAGACAGACCTCTGTTCTTACCGTATGAATCGAGGTTAGGGTTAGGTGTGTTCCAGCTCTGTTCTTACCATATGAACCGTATGGGTCTAGGTTAGGGTTAGGTCTGTTCTTACCATATGAATCGTATGGGTCTAGGTTAGGGTTAGGTCTGTTCTTACCATTTGAATCGTATGGGTCTAGGTTAGGGTTAGGTCTGTTCTTACCATTTGAATCGTATGGGTCTAGGTTAGGGTTAGGTGTGTTCCAGCTCTGTTCTTACCATATGAATCGTATGGGTCTAGGTTAGGGTTAGGTGTGTTCCAGCTCTGTTACCATATGAATCGTATGGGTCGAGGTTAGGGTTAGGTCTGTTCTTACCGTATGAATCGTATGGGTCTAGGTTAGGTGTGTTCCAGCTCTGTTCTTACCGTATGAATCGTATGGGTCGAGGTTAGGGTGAGGTGTGTTCCAGCTCTGTTCTTACCATATGAATCGTATGGGTCTAGGTTAGGGTTAGGTGTGTTCCAGGTGTGTTCTTACCGTATGAATCGTATGGGTCTAGGTTAGGGTTAGGTGTGTTCTTACCGTATGAATCGTATGGGTCGAGGTTAGGGTTAGGTGTGTTCCAGGTGTGTTCTTACCGTATGAATCGTATGGGTCTAGGTTAGGGTTAGGTGTGTTCTTACCGTATGAATCGTATGGGTCTAGGTTAGGGTTAGGTGTGTTCCAGCTCTGTTCTTACCGTATGAATCGTATGGGTCGAGGTTAGGGTTAGGTGTGTTCTTACCATTTGAATCGTATGGGTCTAGGTTAGGGTGAGGTGTGTTCCAGCTCTGTTCTTACCATGTGAATCGTATGGGTCGAGGTTAGGGTTAGGTGTGTTCCAGCTCTGTTACCATATGAATCGTATGGGTCTAGGTTAGGGTTAGGTGTGTTCCAGCTCTGTTACCATATGAATCGTATGGGTCGAGGTTAGGGTTAGGTCTGTTCTTACCGTATGAATCGTATGGGTCTAGGTTAGGTGTGTTCCAGCTCTGTTCTTACCGTATGAATCGTATGGGTCGAGGTTAGGGTGAGGTGTGTTCCAGCTCTGTTCTTACCATATGAATCGTATGGGTCTAGGTTAGGGTTAGGTGTGTTCCAGGTGTGTTCTTACCGTATGAATCGTATGGGTCTAGGTTAGGGTTAGGTGTGTTCTTACCGTATGAATCGTATGGGTCGAGGTTAGGGTTAGGTGTGTTCCAGGTGTGTTCTTACCGTATGAATCGTATGGGTCTAGGTTAGGGTTAGGTGTGTTCTTACCGTATGAATCGTATGGGTCTAGGTTAGGGTTAGGTGTGTTCCAGCTCTGTTCTTACCGTATGAATCGTATGGGTCGAGGTTAGGGTTAGGTGTGTTCTTACCATTTGAATCGTATGGGTCTAGGTTAGGGTGAGGTGTGTTCCAGCTCTGTTCTTACCATGTGAATCGTATGGGTCGAGGTTAGGGTTAGGTGTGTTCCAGCTCTGTTACCATATGAATCGTATGGGTCTAGGTTAGGGTTAGGTGTGTTCCAGCTCTGTTCTTACCGTATGAATCGTATGGGTCTAGGTTAGGGTTAGGTGTGTTCCAGCTCTGTTACCATGTGAATCGTATGGGTCTAGGTTAGGGTTAGGTGTGTTCCAGCTCTGTTCTTACCGTATGAATCGTATGGGTCTAGGTTAGGGTTAGGTGTGTTCTTACCGTATGAATCGTATGGGTCTAGGTTAGGGTTAGGTGTGTTCTTACCGTATGAATCGTATGGGTCTAGGTTAGGGTTAGGTGTGTTCCAGCTCTGTTACCATGTGAATCGTATGGGTCTAGGTTAGGGTTAGGTGTGTTCCAGCTCTGTTCTTACCGTATGAATCGTATGGGTCTAGGTTAGGGTTAGGTGTGTTCCAGCTCTGTTCTTACCGTATGAATCGTATGGGTCGAGGTTAGGGTTAGGTGTGTTCCAGCTCTGTTACCATATGAATCGTATGGGTCTAGGTTAGGGTTAGGTGTGTTCCAGCTCTGTTCTTACCGTATGAATCGTATGGGTCTAGGTTAGGGTTAGGTGTGTTCCAGCTCTGTTCTTACCATATGAATCGTATGGGTCGAGGTTAGGGTTAGGTGTGTTCCAGCTCTGTTACCATATGAATCGTATGGGTCTAGGTTAGGGTTAGGTGTGTTCCAGCTCTGTTACCGTATGAATCGTATGGGTCGAGGTTAGGGTTAGGTGTGTTCTTACCGTATGAATCGTATGGGTCGAGGTTAGGGTTAGGTGTGTTCCAGCTCTGTTACCATGTGAATCGTATGGGTCGAGGTTAGGGTTAGGTGTGTTTCAGCTCTGTTCTTACCGTATGAATCGTATGGGTCGAGGTTAGGGTTAGGTGTGTTCCAGCTCTGTTCTTACCGTATGGGTCGAGGTTAGGGTTAGGTGTGTTCCAGCTCTGTTCTTACCGTATGAATCGTATGGGTCGAGGTTAGGGTTAGCTGTGTTCCAGCTCTGTTCTTACCGTATGAATCGTATGGGTCTAGGTTAGGTGTGTTCCAGCTCTGTTCTTACCGTATGAATCGTATGGGTCTAGGTTAGGGTTAGGTGTGTTCCAGCTCTGTTCTTACCATATGAATCGTATGGGTCGAGGTTAGGGTTAGGTGTGTTCCAGCTCTGTTCTTACCATGTGAATCGTATGGGTCTAGGTTAGGGTTAGGTGTGTTCCAGCTCTGTTACCGTATGAATCGTATGGGTCTAGGTTAGGGTTAGGTGTGTTCCAGCTCTGTTCTTACCGTATGAATCGTATGGGTCGAGGTTAGGGTTAGGTGTGTTCTTACCATATGAATCGTATGGGTCGAGGTTAGGGTTAGGTGTGTTCCAGCTCTGTTACCGTATGAATCGTATGGGTCGAGGTTAGGGTTAGGTGTGTTCCAGCTCTGTTCTTACCGTATGAATCGTATGGGTCGAGGTTAGGGTTAGGTGTGTTCCAGCTCTGTTCTTACCGTATGAATCGTATGGGTCTAGGTTAGGTGTGTTCCAGCTCTGTTCTTACCGTATGAATCGTATGGGTCTAGGTTAGGGTTAGGTGTGTTCCAGCTCTGTTCTTACCATATGAATCGTATGGGTCGAGGTTAGGGTTAGGTGTGTTCCAGCTCTGTTCTTACCATGTGAATCGTATGGGTCTAGGTTAGGGTTAGGTGTGTTCCAGCTCTGTTCTTACCGTATGAATCGTATGGGTCTAGGTTAGGGTTAGGTGTGTTCCAGCTCTGTTCTTACCGTATGAATCGTATGGGTCTAGGTTAGGGTTAGGTGTGTTCCAGCTCTGTTACCATGTGAATCGTATGGGTCTAGGTTAGGGTTAGGTGTGTTCCAGCTCTGTTCTTACCGTATGAATCGTATGGGTCTAGGTTAGGGTTAGGTGTGTTCCAGCTCTGTTCTTACCGTATGAATCGTATGGGTCGAGGTTAGGGTTAGCTCTGTTCTTACCATATGAATCGTATGGGTCGAGGTTAGGGTTAGGTGTGTTCCAGCTCTGTTCTTACCATATTAATCGTATGGGTCTAGGTTAGGGTTAGGTGTGTTCCAGCTCTGTTCTTACCGTATGAATCGTATGGGTCGAGGTTAGGGTTAGGTGTGTTCTTACC
Organism: Salvelinus fontinalis; assembly: GCF_029448725.1. Classification (NCBI taxonomy): domain Eukaryota; kingdom Metazoa; phylum Chordata; class Actinopteri; order Salmoniformes; family Salmonidae; genus Salvelinus; species Salvelinus fontinalis. The sequence goes on along the minus strand of NC_074694.1, from coordinate 8,070,374 downwards.
GTATGAATCGTATGGGTCGAGGTTAGGGTTAGGTGTGTTCCAGCTCTGTTCTTACCATATTAATCGTATGGGTCTAGGTTAGGGTTAGGTGTGTTCCAGCTCTGTTCTTACCGTATGAATCGTATGGGTCTAGGTTAGGGTTAGGTGTGTTCCAGCTCTGTTACCATGTGAATCGTATGGGTCTAGGTTAGGGTTAGGTGTGTTCCAGCTCTGTTACCATGTGAATCGTATGGGTCGAGGTTAGGGTTAGGTGTGTTCCAGCTCTGTTACCATGTGAATCGTATGGGTCGAGGTTAGGGTTAGGTGTGTTCCAGCTCTGTTACCATGTGAATCGTATGGGTCGAGGTTAGGGTTAGGTGTGTTCCAGCTCTGTTACCATGTGAATCGTATGGGTCTAGGTTAGGGTTAGGTGTGTTCCAGCTCTGTTCTTACCATATGAATCGTATGGGTCTAGGTTAGGGTTAGGTGTGTTCCAGCTCTGTTCTTACCGTATGAATCGTATGGGTCGAGGTTAGGGTTAGGTGTGTTCTTACCGTATGTGTCGAGGTTAGGGTTAGGTGTGTTCTTACCGTATGAATCGTATGGGTCGAGGTTAGGGTTAGGTGTGTTCTTACCGTATGAATCGTATGGGTCGAGGTTAGGGTTAGGTGTGTTCTTACCGTATGAATCGTATGGGTCGAGGTTAGGGTTAGGTGTGTTCCAGCTCTGAATGGTCCCGTCCACTCCTCCACTGAAACACTGCTCTCCTGTACTGCTCATCACAACACACAGCACTGCACCCTGGTGGGCTCTGAATGTGTACATGGGCTCCACATCTACAGAGGCACTCCTGGAGACAAAGACTGAAACAGTTGAAATCTTTCTACACGATCTGGACTGTATTAAAAGGTAACATAAGATGTCTTGTGAGAGACATCGGTCTCACCGTGTTCGGAGTCAATTCCGTTCCCCATTCAGTAAATTCAGGAAGGAAACTGACATTCCAATTCTCCCCCTGGCGAGAGCAATGTCTCAATGTCTTTAGTATAGTAGACACTGCGTTGGTTAGGGTTAACATTATAGTACTATTAGACAGAGAGGGTCCAGTCTTACTTCTTTGCGGGGGCAGTCTTCTGCAGGTTCCACATCTTCAGCGTGTGGTCCTCCGAGGCGGTGACCAGAACCGGTTCTACGGGGTGGAACGCCAAACCTCGGATCCCGTCAAAGTGGCTCCGCAGAGTAAACTTGGGGTTCCACGTCCTCCTCAGGGCACCCTTGTCGTTGGACATCTGAGGAAGGGAAACACCATGGATTATGGGTAGATAAAGTCTAAGTAAACTGTAGTACAGTACATCCCCCAGGACAGCTGTAGTACTGTACATCCCCCAGGACAGCAGCAGGGCTGTAGTACTGTACATCCCCCAGGACAGCAGCAGGGCTGTAGTACTGTACATCCCCCAGGACAGCAGCAGGGCTGTAGTACTGTACATCCCCCAGGACAGCAGCAGGGCTGTAGTACTGTACATCCCCCAGGACAGCTGTAGTACTGTACATCCCCCAGGACAGCTGTAGTACTGTACATCCCCCAGGACAGCTGTAGTACTGTACATCCCCCAGGACAGATGTAGTACTGTACATCCCCCAGGACAGCAGCAGGGCCGTAGTACTGTACATCCCCCAGGACAGATGTAGTACTGTACATCCCCCAGGACAGATGTAGTACTGTACATCCCCCAGGACAGCAGCAGGGCTGTAGTACTGTACATCCCCCAGGACAGCAGCAGGGCCGTAGTACTGTACATCCCCCAGGACAGCAGCAGGGCCGTAGTACTGTACATCCCCCAGGACAGCAGCAGGGCTGTAGTACTGTACATCCCCCAGGACAGCAGCAGGGCTGTAGTACTGTACATCCCCCAGGACAGCTGTAGTACTGTACATCCCCCAGGACAGCAGCAGGGCTGTAGTACTGTACATCCCCCAGGACAGCAGCAGGGCTGTAGTACTGTACATCCCCCAGGACAGCAGCAGGGCCGTAGTACTGTACATCCCCCAGGACAGCAGCAGGGCTGTAGTACTGTACATCCCCCAGGACAGCAGCAGGGCTGTAGTACTGTACATCCCCTAGGACAGCAGCAGGGCTGTAGTTCTGTAAGAGGACTATAATACTAACCCTAACCTGAAAGCATATTCATTGAGGAAGGTATTGAGTGGACAAAGGACACAGATTGTGTTCTTGGCTAGTGGAGAGTGCAGATTAATATTTAGGGTACCCAAAATATTCAACTCATGTCGTAGGCCAGACTAATAGCCGAATTAGCTATGCTGAATCCAGCCAGCTTTCCCAGTCCCTGCTCAGCCCTCCCTCTGCTGGAAGACCTCCTCCCACAGAGGTATATGGATACTTACATCATAGGCCAGACTATCAGCCTCATTAGATACAGTGAGACCAGCCAACTCTCCAAGTCCCAGTGCAGCCTCCATGTTCACATCAGGACCCAGGATAAAGGCCGTCCCAGAGGAAGGAGGGACCGTCAACACCTCCACTGGAAGAGAAATAGAGACAGTCAATTAATCAATCAACCAATAACCTGCAGGACACTCAAGATGTTAACACTGAGCAAATACATGGTACAATTTAACACCTAGTTTAGACCCTGGGTCCAACACCTAGTTTAGACTGGCCCTGGGTCCAACACCTAGTTCAGACTGGCCCTGGGTCCAACACCTAGTTTAGACTGGCCCTGGGTCCAACACCTAGTTTAGACTGGCCCTGGGTCCAACACCTAGTTTAGACTGGCCCTGGGTCCAACACCTAGTATAGACTGGCCCTGGGTCCAACACCTAGTATAGACTAGCCAACACCTAGTTTAGACTAGCCCTGGGTCCAACACCTAGTTTAGACTAGCTCTGGGCTAACACCTAGTGAAGACTGGCCCTGGGTCTAACACCTAGTGAAGACTGGCCCTGGGTCTAACACCTAGTTTAGACTGGCCCTGGGTCCAACACCTAGTTTAGACTGGCCCTGGGTCCAACACCTAGTGAAGACTGGCCCTGGGTTCAACACCTAGTTTAGACTGGCCCTGGGTCTAACACCTAGTTTAGACTGGCCCTGGGTCCAACACCTAGTTTAGACTGGCCCTGGGTCCAACACCTAGTTTAGACTGGCCCTGGGTCCAACACCTAGTATAGACTGGCCCTGGGTCCAACACCTAGTATAGACTAGCCAACACCTAGTATAGACTGGCCCTGGGTCCAACACCTAGTTTAGACTGGCCCTGGGTCCAACACCTAGTTTAGACTGGCCCTGGGTCCAACACCTAGTTTAGACTAGCCCTGGGTCCAACACCTAGTTCAGACTGGCTCTGGGTCCAACACCTAGTTTAGACTGGCCCTGGGTCCAGCACCAAGTTTAGACTGGCCCTGGGTCCAGCACCAAGTTTAGACTGGACCTGGGTCCAACATCTAGTTTAGACTGGCCCTGGGTCCAACACCTAGTTTAGACTAGCCCTGGGTCCAACACCTAGTTTAGACTGGCCCTGGGTCCAACACCTAGTTTAGACTGGCCCTGGGTCCAACACCTAGTATAGACTAGCCAACACCTAGTATAGACTGGCCCTGGGTCCAACACCTAGTTTAGACTGGCCCTGGGTCCAACACCTAGTTTAGACTGGCCCTGGGTCCAGCACCAAGTTTAGACTGGCCCTGGGTCCAACATCTAGTTTAGACTGGCCCTGGGTCCAACACCTAGTTTAGACTGGCCCTGGGTCCAACGCCTAGTATAGACTAGCCCTGGGTCTAACACCTAGTTTAGACTGGCCCTGGGTCTAACACCTGGTTTAGACTGGCCCTGGGTCTAACACCTAGTTTAGACTGGCCCTGGGTCCAACACCTAGTATAGACTGGCCATGGGTCCAACACCTAGTATAGACTGGCCCTGGGTCCAACACCTAGTTTAGACTGGCCCTGGGTCTAACACCTAGTTTAGACTGGCCCTGGGTCCAACACCTAGTATAGACTGGCCCTGGGTCCAACACCTAGTATAGACTGGCCATGGGTCCAACACCTAGTATAGACTGGCCCTGGGTCCAACACCTAGTTTAGACTGGCCCTGGGTCTAACACCTAGTTTAGACTGGCCCTGGGTCCAACACCTAGTTTAGACTGGCCCTGGGTCCAACACCAAGTTTACACTGGCCCTGGGTCCAACATCTAGTTTAGACTGGCCCTGGGTCCAACACCTAGTTTAGACTGGCCCTGGGTCCAACACCTAGTTTAGACTGGCCCTGGGTACAACACCTAGTTTAGACTGGCCCTGGGTCCAACACCTAGTATAGACTAGCCAACACCTAGTATAGACTGGCCCTGGGTCCAACACCTAGTTTAGACTGGCCCTGGGTCCAACACCTAGTTTAGACTGGCCCTGGGTCCAGCACCAAGTTTAGACTGGCCCTGGGTCCAACATCTAGTTTAGACTGGCCCTGGGTCCAACACCTAGTTTAGACTGGCCCTGGGTCCAACGCCTAGTATAGACTAGCCCTGGGTCTAACACCTAGTTTAGACTGGCCCTGGGTCTAACACCTGGTTTAGACTGGCCCTGGGTCTAACACCTAGTTTAGACTGGCCCTGGGTCCAACACCTAGTATAGACTGGCCATGGGTCCAACACCTAGTATAGACTGGCCCTGGGTCCAACACCTAGTTTAGACTGGCCCTGGGTCTAACACCTAGTTTAGACTGGCCCTGGGTCCAACACCTAGTATAGACTGGCCCTGGGTCCAACACCTAGTATAGACTGGCCATGGGTCCAACACCTAGTATAGACTGGCCCTGGGTCCAACACCTAGTTTAGACTGGCCCTGGGTCTAACACCTAGTTTAGACTGGCCCTGGGTCCAACACCTAGTTTAGACTGGCCCTGGGTCCAACACCAAGTTTACACTGGCCCTGGGTCCAACATCTAGTTTAGACTGGCCCTGGGTCCAACACCTAGTTTAGACTGGCCCTGGGTCCAACACCTAGTTTAGACTGGCCCTGGGTACAACACCAAGTTTAGACTGGCCCTAGACTGGCCCTGGGTCCAACACCTAGTTTAGACTGGCCCTGGGTCCAACACCTAGTATAGACTAGCCCTGGATCTAACACCTAGTTTAGACTAGCCCTGGGCCCAACACCTAGTATAGACTGGCCCTGGGCCCAACACCTAGTATAGACTGGCCCTGGGTCCAACACCTAGTTTAGACTGGCCCTGGGTCCAACACCTAGTTTAGACTGGCCCTGGGTCCAACACCTAGTTTAGACTGGCCCTGGGTCCAACACCTAGTATAGACTGGCCCTGGGTCCAACACCTAGTTTAGACTGGCCCTGGGTCCAACACCTAGTTTAGACTGGCTCTGGGTCCAACACCTAGTTTAGACTGGCCCTGGGTCCAACACCAAGTTTACACTGGCCCTGGGTCCAACATCTAGTTTAGACTGGCCCTGGGTCCAACACCTAGTTTAGACTAGCCCTGGGTCCAACACCTAGTTTAGACTGGCTCTGGGTCCAACACCTAGTTTAGACTGGCCCTGGGTCCAACACCAAGTTTACACTGGCCCTGGGTCCAACATCTAGTTTAGACTGGCCCTGGGTCCAACACCTAGTTTAAACTGGCCCTGGGTCCAACACCAAGTTTACACTGGCCCTGGGTCCAACATCTAGTTTAGACTGGCCCTGGGTCCAACACCTAGTTTAGACTAGCCCTGGGTCCAACACCTAGTTTAGACTGGCTCTGGGTCCAACACCTAGTTTAGACTGGCCCTGGGTCCAACACCAAGTTTACACTGGCCCTGGGTCCAACATCTAGTTTAGACTGGCCCTGGGTCCAACACCTAGTATAGACTGGCCTGGGTCCAACACCTAGTTTGACCCAGGGCCAGTTTAAACACCTAGTTTAGACTGGCCCTGGGTCCAACACCTAGTTTAGACTGGCCCTGGGTCCAACACCTAGTTTAGCGTCCAGTGCACGCAACACGAAACGCTCTGAACTTGGAACGGACAATCTGACAGCACAGTTACAGTCACCAACGCTCTGGATAACAAAGCAGCCTAAGCGAGTAATGTTCAGTGAGCTGTTCTCTCTCACTTAGATGTCTGGAAGTAACTAGCAAGTTAGCTTAGGTTCTTGACTGCTGCTGTTAGTACATTCAGATCCACCGTTAAAGAGATGGGTGGGGCTAAGGCTAAAGAGGGTGTGGACAATGCTGAATGGGTGGAGACAAAGAGGGGCTCTCCAGTAGTAGTACCAAAACATTGAAAGACGGTTTTCTCAAAAGTGAGTTTTCAAGTTGATCAACATTCAAAGCATAATGACTTTCCCATTGTTTCCTCAAATACAGTTTTGTAGCTCTGAGTCTCTACTTTTATCCAATGTAAAAAAAACACAATTTCAAATGTTGCTACATAAGACCGATTTGAGCCGGTCACATATATGGTAGTACAGAGACAGGGACAAAGACAGGGTCAGTACCTTCATCAGTGTGGTTGTCCTGGTGGTGTTCATTGAGCCTGGGTGCGTTGGAGCGGGACTGGGAAGTAGAGGAGGGTTCTCTGGGATTCATGTCCTCCTGGTCCCTCAGGTTGGCCAACATGTCCTGGAGCTTAGACCGGTTCGGTCCTGAGGGAGGGCAGACAGATAGTGGGGGGGGGGACAATATAATGTTGGCACAACATATATAGTCAGAGGCTGTGTCCCAAATAGCAGCCCTATGTGACCTGGTGAAAAGAAGTGCACTATAAAGGGAACCGGGTGCCATTTGGGACGCAAACAGAGAGCAAATGGCTTGGAAAGGTAGTCCATCTACCTGTCCATCTACCTGTCCATCTACATCTACCTGCAAATCTACCTGTCCATCTACCTGTCCATCTACCTGTCCATCTACATCTACCTGCACATCTACCTGTCCATCTACCTGTCCATCTACATCTACCTGTCCATCTACCTGTCCATCTACATCTACCTGCACATCTACCTGTCCATCTACCTGTCCATCTACCTGTCCATCTACCTGTCCATCTACCTGTCCATCTACCTGTCCATCTACCTGTACATCTGCCTGTACATCTGCCTGTACATCTACCTGTCCATCTACATCTACCTGCACATCTACCTGTCCATCTACCTGTCCATCTACCTGTCCATCTACATCTACCTGTCCATCTACATCTACCTGCACATCTACCTGTCCATCTACCTGTCCATCTACCTGTCCATCTACATCTACCTGTCCATCTACCTGTCCATCTACCTGTCCATCTACCTGTCCATCTACATCTACCTGTCCATCTACCTGTCCATCTACCTGTCCATCTACCTGTCCATCTACATCTACCTGTCCATCTACCTGTCCATCTACCTGTCCATCTACATCTACCTGTCCATCTACCTGTCCATCTACCTGTACATCTGCCTGTACATCTGCCTGTACATCTGCCTGTACATCTGCCTGTACATCTGCCTGTACATCTGCCTGTACATCTACATCTACCTGCACATCTACCTGCACATCTACCTGCACATCTACCTGCACATCTACCTGTCCATCTACCTGTCCATCTACCTGTCCATCTACCTGTCCATCTACATCTACCTGTCCATCTACCTGTCCATCTACCTGTCCATCTACCTGTCCATCTACATCTACCTGTCCATCTACCTGTCCATCTACCTGTCCATCTACCTGTCCATCTACCTGTCCATCTACCTGTACATCTGCCTGTACATCTGCCTGTACATCTGCCTGTACATCTGCCTGTACATCTACCTGTACATCTACATCTACCTGCACATCTACCTGCACATCTACCTGCACATCTACCTGTCCATCTACCTGTCCATCTACCTGTCCATCTACCTGTTTATCTACCTGTCCATCTACCTGTCCATCTACCTGTCCATCTACCTGTCCATCTACCTGTACATCTGCCTGTACATCTGCCTGTCCATCTACCTGTACATCTACCTGTCCATTTACCTGTCCATCTACATCTACCTGTACATCTACATCTACCTGTCCACTACCTGTCCATCTACCTGCCCATCTACCTGTCCATCTACCTGTCCATCTACCTGCACTTCTACCTGTCCTTCTACCTGCACATCTACCTGTCCATCTACCTGTCCATCTACATCTACCTGTACATCTGCCTGTACATCTACCTGCCCATCTACCTGCCCATCTACCTGTCCATCTACCTGTCCATCTACCTACCTGTCCATCTACCTGTCCATCTACCTGTCCATCTACCTGTCCATCTGCCTGTACATCTGCCTGTCCATCTACCTGTCCATCTACCTGTCCATCTACCTGTCCATCTACCTGTACATCTGCCTGTACATCTACCTGTCCATCTACCTGTCCATCTACCTGTCCATTTACCTGTCCATCTACATCTACCTGTACATCTACATCTACCTGTCCACTACCTGTCCATCTACCTGTACATCTACCTGTCCATCTACCTGCCCATCTACCTGTCCATCTACCTGTCCATCTACCTGCACTTCTACCTGCACATCTACCTGTCCATCTACCTGTCCATCTACCTACCTGTCCATCTACCTGTCCATCTACCTGTCCATCTACCTGTCCATCTACATCTACCTGTCCATCTACCTGTCCATCTACCTGTACATCTACATCTACCTGTCCATCTACCTGTACATCTACATCTACCTGTACATCTACCTGTACATCTACATCTACCTGTCCATCTACCTGTCCATCTACCTGTCCATCTACATCTACCTGTACATCTACCTGTACATCTACCTGTCCATCTACCTGTCCATCTACCTGTCCATCTACCTGTACATCTCCATCTACCTGTCCATCTACCTGTCCATCTACCTGTCCATTTACCTGTCCATCTACATCTACCTGTACATCTACATCTACCTGTCCACTACCTGTCCATCTACCTGCCCATCTACCTGTCCATCTACCTGTCCATCTACCTGTCCATCTACCTGTCCATCTACCTGCACTTCTACCTGTCCTTCTACCTGCACATCTACCTGTCCATCTACCTGTCCATCTACATCTACCTGTACATCTGCCTGTACATCTACCTGCCCATCTACCTGCCCATCTACCTGCCCATCTACCTGCCCATCTACCTGTCCATCTACCTGTCCATCTACCTGTCCATCTACCTGTCCATCTACCTGTCCATCTGCCTGTACATCTGCCTGTCCATCTGCCTGTCCATCTACCTGTCCATCTACCTGTCCATCTACCTGTCCATCTACCTGTCCATCTACCTGTCCATCTACCTGTACATCTGCCTGTACATCTACCTGTCCATCTACCTGTCCATCTACCTGTCCATTTACCTGTCCATCTACATCTACCTGTACATCTACATCTACCTGTCCACTACCTGTCCATCTACCTGTACATCTACCTGTCCATCTACCTGCCCATCTACCTGTCCATCTACCTGTCCATCTACCTGCACATCTACCTGTCCATCTACCTGTCCATCTACCTACCTGTCCATCTACCTACCTGTCCATCTACCTGTCCATCTACCTGTCCATCTACCTGTCCATCTACATCTACCTGTCCATCTACCTGTCCATCTACCTGTACATCTACATCTACCTGTCCATCTACCTGTACATCTACATCTACCTGTACATCTACCTGTACATCTACATCTACCTGTCCATCTACCTGTCCATCTACCTGTCCATCTACATCTACCTGTACATCTACCTGTACATCTACCTGTCCATCTACCTGTCCATCTACCTGTCCATCTACCTGTACATCTCCATCTACCTGTCCATCTACCTGTCCATCTACCTGTACATCTCCATCTACCTGTCCATCTACCTGTCCATCTACCTGTCTATCTACCTGTCCATCTACCTGTCCATCTACCTGTCCATCTACCTGCACATCTACCTGCACATCTACCTGCACATCTACCTGTCCATCGACCTGTCCATCGACCTGTCCATCTACCTGTCTATCTACCTGTCCATCTACCTGTCCATCTACCTGCCCATCTACCTGCCCATCTACCTGTCCCCTCCCCCCGAACACACTTCCTGAAGACTCACCACCCCACACATCAAAAAATAAACAAAATAGAATTTGACGGGAAAAAAAGTGCAAGAAAGATTTTGGAAAGAAAAGACAGAAAAGACTGCTACTAAAGGAGGAACATGGGACTGAGCATCGGTCTTGTTTTGTATCGTGGCATCAACTGAAATAGTCTCGTCTTACAAGGTTGTTTATGCCGTCACTTCTATGTCTGTTGAGTGCAATATGATTCAGTCAGAGTTTGATTCCTTGTCTTCTATAAGACTCTACTAGAAGATGGGTATGTTGAGTGCAATATGATTCAGTCAGAGTTTGATTCCTTGTCTTCTATAAGACTCTACTAGAAGATGGGTATGTTGAGTGCAATATGATTCAGTCAGAGTTTGATTCCTTGTCTTCTATAAGACTCTACTAGAAGATGGGTATGTTGAGTGCAATATGATTCAGTCAGGGTTTGATTCCTTGTCTTCTATAAGACTCTACTAGAAGATGGGTATGTTGAGTGCAATATGATTCAGTCAGAGTTTGATTCCTTGCAGACTAACTCCAATAGAGGTTCTGTAGACTAGATATTACTGACTGAAATAAGACAATGATAATATACATGGTGAATGACACACTACAGTGTAGAAATGAATATCTAAACTAGAGACAGAACAGAATGGAGCACTGAAGGAAATACATGACAAAACAACAGACACACAGACAAACGTTTACACAGAGTCAGAGTTGAAGACAGAGAGTTGAAGACAGAGCTATGTTATTAAGGGAGTTGAAGACAGAGCTATGTTATTAAGGGAGTTGAAGACAGAGCTATGTTATTAAGGGAGTTGAAGACAGAGCTATGTTATTAAGGGAGTTGAAGACAGAGCTATGTTATTAAGGGAGTTGAAGACAGAGCTATGTTATTAAGGGAGTTGAAGACAGAGCTATGTTATTAAGGGAGTTGAAGACAGAGCTATGTTATTAAGGGAGTTGAAGACAGAGCTATGTTATTAAGGGAGTTGAAGACAGAGCTATGTTATTAAGGGAGTTGAAGACAGAGCTATGTTATTAAGGGAGTTGAAGACAGAGCTATGTTATTAAGGGAGTTGAAGACAGAGCTATATTATTAAGGGAGTTGAAGACAGAGCTATATTATTAAGGGAGTTGAAGACAGAGAGTTGTAGACAGAGCTATGTTATTAAGGGAGTTGAAGACAGAGCTATGTTATTAAGAGAGTTGAAGACAGAGAGTTGAAGACAGAGCTATGTTATTAAGAGAGTTGAAGACAGAGAGTTGAAGACAGAGCTATGTTATTTAGGGAGTTGAAGACAGAGCTATGTTATTAAGGGAGTTGAAGACAGAGCTATGTTATTAAGGGAGTTGAAGACAGAGCTATGTTATTAAGAGAGTTGAAGACAGAGAGTTGAAGACAGAGCTATGTTATTTAGGGAGTTGAAGACAGAGAGTTGAAGACAGAGCTATGTTATTAAGGGAGTTGAAGACAGAGTTGAAGACAGAGCTATGTTATTAAGGGAGTTGGAGACAGAGCTATGTTATTAAGGGAGTTGAAGACAGAGCTATGTTATTAAGGGAGTTGAAGACAGAGAGTTGTAGACAGAGCTATGTTATTAAGGGAGTTGGAGACAGAGCTATGTTATTAAGGGAGTTGGAGACAGAGCTATGTTATTAAGGGAGTTGAAGACAGAGCTATGTTATTAAGGGAGTTGAAGACAGAGCTATATTATTAAGGGAGTTGAAGACAGAGCTATGTTATTAAGGGAGTTGAAGACAGAGCTATGTTATTAAGGGAGTTGAAGACAGAGCTATGTTATTAAGGGAGTTGAAGACAGAGAGTTGAAGACAGAGCTATGTTATTAAGGGAGTTGAAGACAGAGCTATGTTATTAAGGGAGTTGAATACAGAGAGTTGAATACAGAGCTATGTTATTAAGGGAGTTGTAGACAGAGCTATGTTATTAAGGGAGTTGAATACAGAGCTATGTTATTAAGGGAGTTGAATACAGAGCTATGTTATTAAGGGAGTTGAAGACAGAGCTATGTTATTAAGGGAGTTGAAGACAGAGCTATGTTATTAAGGGAGTTGAAGACAGAGAGTTGAAGACAGAGCTATGTTATTAAGGGAGTTGGAGACAGAGCTATGTTATTAAGGGAGTTGAAGACAGAGAGTTGAAGACAGAGCTATGTTATTAAGGGAGTTGAAGACAGAGAGTTGAAGACAGAGCTATGTTATTAAGGGAGTTGAAGACAGAGCTATGTTAGTAAGGGAGTTGAAGAAAGAGCTATGTTATTAAGGGAGTTGAAGAGAGAGCTATGTTATTTAGGGAGTTGAAGACAGAGCTATGTTATTAAGGGAGTTGAAGACAGAGCTATGTTAGTAAGGGAGTTGAAGACAGAGCTATGTTATTAAGGGAGTTGAAGACTGAGCTATGTTATTAAGGGAGTTGAAGAGAGAGCTATGTTATTTAGGGAGTTGAAGACAGAGCTATGTTATTAAGGGAGTTGAAGACAGAGCTATGTTATTAAGGGAGTTGAAGACAGAGCTATGTTATTAAGGGAGTTGAAGACAGAGCTATGTTATTAAGGGAGTTGAAGACAGAGCTATGTTATTAAGGGAGTTGAAGACAGAGCTATGTTATTAAGGGAGTTGAAGACAGAGCTATGTTATTAAGGGAGTTGAAGACAGAGCTATGTTATTAAGGGAGTTGAAGACAGAGAGTTGAAGACAGAGCTATGTTATTAAGGGAGTTGAAGACAGAGCTATGTTATTAAGGGAGTTGAAGACAGAGAGTTGAAGAGAGAGCTATGTTATTAAGGGAGTTGAAGACAGAGCTATGTTATTAAGGGAGTTGAAGACAGAGCTATATTATTAAGGGAGTTGAAGACAGATCTATATTATTAAGGGAGTTGAAGACAGAGAGTTGTAGACAGAGCTATGTTATTAAGGGAGTTGAAGACAGAGCTATGTTATTAAGGGAGTTGAAGACAGAGCTATGTTATTAAGAGAGTTGAAGACAGAGAGTTGAAGACAGAGCTATGTTATTAAGAGAGTTGAAGACAGAGAGTTGAAGACAGAGCTATGTTATTTAGGGAGTTGAAGACAGAGCTATGTTATTAAGGGAGTTGAAGACAGAGCTATGTTATTAAGAGAGTTGAAGACAGAGAGTTGAAGACAGAGCTATGTTATTTAGGGAGTTGAAGACAGAGCTATGTTATTAAGAGAGTTGAAGACAGAGAGTTGAAGACAGAGCTATGTTATTTAGGGAGTTGAAGACAGAGCTATGTTATTAAGGGAGTTGAAGACAGAGCTATGTTATTAGGGAGTTGAAGACAGAGCTATGTTATTAAGGGAGTTGAAGACAGAGCTATGTTATTAAGGGAGTTGAAGACAGAGCTATGTTATTAAGGGAGTTGAAGACAGAGCTATGTTATTAAGGGAGTTGAAGACAGAGCTATGTTATTAAGGGAGTTGGAGACAGAGCTATGTTATTTAGGGAGTTGAAGACAGAGCTATGTTATTAAGGGAGTTGAAGACAGAGCTATGTTATTAAGGGAGTTGGAGACAGAGCTATGTTATTTAGGGAGTTGAAGACAGAGCTATGTTATTAAGGGAGTTGAAGACAGAGAGTTGAAGACAGAGCTATGTTATTAAGGGAGTTGAAGACAGAGTTGAAGACAGAGCTATGTTATTAAGGGAGTTGGAGACAGAGCTATGTTATTAAGGGAGTTGGAGACAGAGCTATGTTATTAAGGGAGTTGAAGACAGAGCTATGTTATTAAGGGAGTTGAAGACAGAGAGTTGTAGACAGAGCTATGTTATTAAGGGAGTTGGAGACAGAGCTATGTTATTAAGGGAGTTGGAGACAGAGCTATGTTATTAAGGGAGTTGAAGACAGAGCTATGTTATTAAGGGAGTTGAAGACAGAGCTATATTATTAAGGGAGTTGAAGACAGAGCTATGTTATTAAGGGAGTTGAAGACAGAGCTATGTTATTAAGGGAGTTGAAGACAGAGCTATGTTATTAAGGGAGTTGAAGACAGAGAGTTGAAGACAGAGCTATGTTATTAAGGGAGTTGAAGACAGAGCAAAGTTATTAAGGGAGTTGAAGAGAGAGCTATGTTATTTAGGGAGTTGAAGACAGAGCTATGTTATTAAGGGAGTTGAAGACAGAGCTATGTTATTAAGGGAGTTGAATACAGAGAGTTGAATACAGAGCTATGTTATTAAGGGAGTTGTAGACAGAGCTATGTTATTAAGGGAGTTGAATACAGAGCTATGTTATTAAGGGAGTTGAATACAGAGCTATGTTATTAAGGGAGTTGAAGACAGAGCTATGTTATTAAGGGAGTTGAAGACAGAGCTATGTTATTAAGGGAGTTGAATACAGAGAGTTGAAGACAGAGCTATGTTATTAAGGGAGTTGAATACAGAGCTATGTTATTAAGGGAGTTGAATACAGAGCTATGTTATTAAGGGAGTTGTAGACAGAGCTATGTTATTAAGGGAGTTGTAGACAGAGCTATGTTATTAAGGGAGTTGAAGACAGAGCTATGTTATTAAGGGAGTTGAAGACAGAGCTATGTTATTAAGGGAGTTGAATACAGAGCTATGTTATTAAGGGAGTTGAATACAGAGCTATGTCATTAAGGGAGTTGTAGACAGAGCTATGTTATTAAGGGAGTTGAAGACAGAGCTATGTTATTAAGGGAGTTGAAGACAGAGCTATGTTATTAAGGGAGTTGGAGACAGAGCTATGTTATTAAGGGAGTTGAAGACAGAGAGTTGAAGACAGAGCTATGTTATTTAGGGAGTTGAAGACAGAGAGTTGAAGACAGAGCTATGTTATTTAGGGAGTTGAAGACAGAGCTATGTTATTAAGGGAGTTGAAGACAGAGCTATGTTAGTAAGGGAGTTGAAGACAGAGCTATGTTATTAAGGGAGTTGAAGACAGAGCTATGTTATTAAGGGAGTTGGAGACAGAGAGTTGAAGACAGAGCTATGTTATTAAGGGAGTTGAATACAGAGCTATGTTATTAAGGGAGTTGAAGACAGAGAGTTGAAGACAGAGCTATGTTATTTAGGGAGTTGAAGACAGAGAGTTGAAGACAGAGCTATGTTATTTAGGGAGTTGAAGACAGAGCTATGTTATTAAGGGAGTTGAAGACAGAGCTATGTTAGTAAGGGAGTTGAAGACAGAGCTATGTTATTAAGGGAGTTGAAGAGAGAGCTATGTTATTTAGGGAGTTGAAGACAGAGCTATGTTATTAAGGGAGTTGAAGACAGAGCTATGTTAGTAAGGGAGTTGAAGACAGAGCTATGTTATTAAGGGAGTTGAAGACAGAGCTATGTTATTAAGGGAGTTGAAGAGAGAGCTATGTTATTTAGGGAGTTGAAGACAGAGCTATGTTATTAAGGGAGTTGAAGACAGAGCTATGTTATTAAGGGAGTTGAAGACAGAGCTATGTTATTAAGGGAGTTGAAGACAGAGCTATGTTATTAAGGGAGTTGAAGACAGAGCTATGTTATTAAGGGAGTTGAAGACAGAGCTATGTTATTAAGGGAGTTGAAGACAGAGCTATGTTATTAAGGGAGTTGAAGACAGAGAGTTGAAGAGAGAGCTATGTTATTAAGGGAGTTGAAGACAGAGAGTTGAAGACAGAGCTATGTTATTAAGGGAGTTGAAGACAGAGCTATGTTATTAAGGGAGTTGAAGACAGAGCTATGTTATTAAGGGAGTTGAAGACAGAGCTATGTTATTTAGGGAGTTGAAGACCGAGCTATGTTATTAAGGGAGTTGAAGACAGAGAGTTGAAGACAGAGCTATGTTATTTAGGGAGTTGAAGACAGAGCTATGTTATTAAGGGAGTTGAAGACAGAGCTATGTTATTAGGGAGTTGAAGACAGAGCTATGTTATTAAGGGAGTTGAAGACAGAGCTATGTTATTAAGGGAGTTGAAGACAGAGAGTTGAAGACAGAGCTATGTAATTAAGGGAGTTGTAGACAGAGCTATGTTATTACGGGAGTTGAAGACAGAGAGTTGAAGGCAGAGCTATGTTATTAAGGGAGTTGAAGACAGAGCTATGTTATTAAGGGAGTTGAAGACAGAGCTATGTTATTAAGAGAGTTGAAGACAGAGCTATGTTATTAAGGGAGTTGAAGACAGAGCTATGTTATTAAGGGAGTTGAAGACAGAGAGTTGAAGACAGAGCTATGTTATTAAGGGAGTTGAAGAGAGAGCTATGTTATTAAGGGAGTTGGAGACAGAGCTATGTTATTAAGGGAGTTGGAGACAGAGCTATGTTATTAAGGGAGTTGGAGACAGAGCTATGTTATTAAGGGAGTTGGAGACAGAGCTATGTTATTAAGGGAGTTGAAGACAGAGAGTTGAAGACAGAGCTATGTTATTAAGGGAGTTGAAGACAGAGCTATGTTATTAAGGGAGTTGAAGACAGAGCTATGTTATTAAGGGAGTTGAAGACAGAGCTATGTTAGTAAGGGAGTTGACGACAGAGAGTTGAAGACAGAGCTATGTTATTAAGGGAGTTGACGACAGAGAGTTGAAGACAGAGCTATGTTATTAAGGGAGTTGACGACAGAGAGTTGAAGACAGAGCTATGTTATTTAGGGAGTTGAAGACAGAGCTATGTTATTAAGGGAGTTGAAGACAGAGCTATGTTAGTAAGGGAGTTGAAGAGAGAGCTATGTTATTAAGGGAGTTGAAGAGAGAGCTATGTTATTAAGGGAGTTGAAGACAGAGCTATGTTATTAAGGGAGTTGAAGACAGAGCTATGTTAGTAAGGGAGTTGAAGAGAGAGCTATGTTATTTAGGGAGTTGAAGACAGAGCTATGTTATTAAGGGAGTTGAAGACAGAGCTATGTTATTAAGGGAGTTGAAGACAGAGCTATGTTATTAAGGGAGTTGAAGACAGAGCTATGTTATTAAGGGAGTTGGAGACAGAGCTATGTTATTAAGGGAGTTGAAGACAGAGCTATGTTATTTAGGGAGTTGAAGACAGAGCTATGTTAGTAAGAGAGGTGAAGACAGAGCTATGTTATTAAGGGAGTTGGAGACAGAGCTATGTTATTTAGGGAGTTGAAGACAGAGCTATGTTATTAAGGGAGTTAATAACATAGCTCTGTCTTCAAGGGAGTTGAAGACAGAGCTATGTTATTAAGGGAGTTGAAGACAGAGCTATGTTATTAAGGGAGTTGACGACAGAGAGTTGAAGACAGAGCTATGTTATTAAGGGAGTTGACGACAGAGAGTTGAAGACAGAGCTATGTTATTAAGGGAGTTGAAGACAGAGCTATGTTATTAAGGGAGTTGAAGACAGAGCTATGTTATTAAGGGAGTTGAAGAGAGAGCTATGTTATTAAGGGAGTTGAAGACAGAGCTATGTTATTAAGGGAGTTGAAGACAGAGCTATGTTATTAAGGGAGTTGAAGACAGAGCTATGTTATTAAGGGAGTTGGAGACAGAGCTATGTTATTAAGGGAGTTGAAGACAGAGCTATGTTATTAAGGGAGTTGGAGACAGAGCTATGTTATTAAGGGAGTTGAAGACAGAGAGTTGAAGACAGAGCTATGTTATTTAGGGAGTTGAAGACAGAGCTATGTTAGTAAGAGAGGTGAAGACAGAGCTATGTTATTAAGGGAGTTGGAGACAGAGCTATGTTATTTAGGGAGTTGAAGACAGAGCTATGTTATTAAGGGAGTTGAAGACAGAGCTATGTTATTAAGGGAGTTGAAGACAGAGCTATGTTATTAAGGGAGTTGAAGACAGAGAGTTGAAGACAGAGCTATGTTATTTAGGGAGTTGAAGACAGAGCTATGTTAGTAAGAGAGGTGAAGACAGAGCTATGTTATTAAGGGAGTTGGAGACAGAGCTATGTTATTTAGGGAGTTGAAGACAGAGCTATGTTATTAAGGGAGTTGAAGACAGAGCTATGTTATTAAGGGAGTTGAAGGCAGAGCTATGTTATTAAGAGAGGTGAAGACAGAGCTATGTTATTAAGGGAGTTGAAGACAGAGCTATGTTATTAAGGGAGTTGAAGACAGAGAGTTGAAGACAGAGCTATGTTATTTAGGGAGTTGAAGACAGAGAGTTGAAGACAGAGTTATGTTAAGGGAGTTGAAGACAGAGCTATGTTATTAAGGGAGTTGAAGACAGAGCTATATTATTAAGGGAGTTGAAGACAGAGTTATGTTATTAAGGGAGTTGAAGACAGAGCTATGTTATTAAGGGAGTTGAAGACAGAGCTATGTTATTAAGGGAGTTGAAGACAGAGAGTTGGAGACAGAGTTATGAAAGAGCAGCCACAGTAAAATAACAAGATGCTTGTTCTTGATTTAAGGCTTTTATTTATATTTCTCTTAATCTACAGAGAGAGAAGAGGAAGAGGAGGAGGAAGCATCGAGAGAGGACTTACTCTGCCCCACTTTTTTCCCCTTGCGTTCCTTCCTGTACTCCTCTTTGAGTTTGGTTATCAGACCCTGGTCCATGTCCCAGACCTCTGACATGGCAGTCTGTTCCTCCTCCTCTACAGGGGGACAAAACCAGAGATAGGAGAGGCTGTCCAGGATCTAGATGTGACCAGGAATGAACCAGCAACCAATTCCTACTCTCCAGGAGGGTTTGCCCTGGTCTTGGAAAGTCCCTCCAGTAACTAAGCCCAGATACTATTTCAATAGTTATGAAGGAGTTGAAGGGGAAGTAGAATACCTCAAGGAGAGAAGACCTTTAGGACCGGAGATAACACTGAGTCACGAGGAGCTCAGAGACCCACCCCCACATGGACAAGTCACTGTGGAGACAATCCTTAACCAAAACCACTCTGTCCATCTTTCTTTTTATTCATCTTTAATTTCTTGCATTCTTTCTAATATATTTTCCAGGTTTTGGTTAAAATATATATTGTATGGTCACATTCCACTGTTAGTCTACACCTTCAGTTCACAAAGCATGTGACAAAATGGTACATTCCTTCATAGACCAACACAGAGGTGGAAGAGACATGATTACCATAGACTTAGAACACACAATGGAACATAATACAGGCTACAGGGGGGTAAAGACAGGCTACAGGGGGGTAAAGACAGGCTACAGGGGGGTAAAGACAGGCTACAGAGGGGTAAAGACAGGCTACAGGGGGGTAAAGACAGGCTACAGGGGGGTAAAGACAGGCTACAGGGGGATAAAGACAGGCTACAGGGGGATAAAGACATGCTACAGAGGGGTAAAGACAGGCTACAGGGGGATAAAGACAGGCTACAGGGGGGTAAAGACAGGCTACAGGGGGGTAAAGACAGGCTACAGAGGGGTAGAGACAGAACACAGAGGGGTAGAGACAGACTACAGAGGGGTAGAGACAGGCTACAGAGGGGTAGAGACATGCTACAGAGGGGTAGAGACAGGCTACAGAGGGGTAAAGACAGGCTACAGAGGGGTAAAGACATGCTACAGAGGGGTAAAGACAGGCTACAGGGGGGTAATAATAGGCTACAGGGGGGTAATAATAGGCTACAGAGGGGTAGAGACATGCTACAGGGGGGTAAAGACAGACTACAGGGGGGTAGAGACAGACTAAAGGGGGGTAAAGACAGACTACAGGGGGGTAAAGACAGTCTACAGAGGGGTAAAGACATGCTACAGAGGGGTAAAGACATGCTACAGAGGGGTAAAGACATGCTACAGAGGGGTAAAGACATGCTACAGAGGGGTAAAGACAGGCTACAGAGGGGTAAAGACATGCTACACGGGGGTAAAGACATGCTACAGAGGGGTAAAGACATGCTACAGAGGGGTAAAGACATGCTACAGAGGGGTAAAGACATGCTACAGAGGGGTAAAGACATGCTACAGAGGGGTAAAGACAGGCTACAGGGGGGTAAACACAGGCTGCAGGGGGGTAAAGACAGGCTACAGGGGGATAAAGACAGGCTACAGGGGGATAAAGACAGGCTACAGGGGGGTAAAGACAGGCTACAGGGGGGTAAAGACAGGCTACAGAGGGGTAAAGACAGGCTACAGAGGGGTAAAGACAGGCTACAGAGGGGTAAAGACAGTCTACAGAGGGGTAAAGACATGCTACAGAAGGGTAAAGACATGCTACAGAGGGGTAAAGACATGCTACAGAGGGGTAAAGACATGCTACAGAGGGGTAAAGACATGCTACAGAGGGGTAAAGACATGCTACAGAGGGGTAAAGACATGCTACAGGGTGGTAAAGACAGGCTACAGGGGGGTAAAGACAGGCTACAGGGGGGTAAAGACAGGCTACAGGGGGGTAAAGACAGGCTACAGGGGGGTAAAGACAGGCTACAGGGGGATAAAGACAGGCTACAGGGGGATAAAGACAGGCTACAGGGGGATAAAGACAGGCTACAGGGGGATAAAGACAGGCTACAGGGGGGTAAAGACAGGCTACAGGGGGGTAAAGACAGGCTACAGAGGGGTAGAGACAGAACACAGAGGGGTAGAGACAGACTACAGAGGGGTAGAGACAGGCTACAGAGGGGTAGAGACATGCTACAGAGGGGTAGAGACAGGCTACAGAGGGGTAAAGACAGGCTACAGAGGGGTAAAGACAGGCTACAGAGGGGTAAAGACATGCTACAGAGGGGTAAAGACAGGCTACAGGGGGGTAATAATAGGCTACAGGGGGGTAATAATAGGCTACAGAGGGGTAGAGACATGCTACAGGGGGGTAAAGACAGACTACAGGGGGGTAGAGACAGACTACAGGGGGGTAAAGACAGACTACAGGGGGGTAAAGACAGTCTACAGAGGGGTAAAGACATGCTACAGAGGGGTAAAGACATGCTACAGAGGGGTAAAGACATGCTACAGAGGGGTAAAGACATGCTACAGAGGGGTAAAGACATGCTACAGAGGGGTAAAGACAGGCTACAGAGGGGTAAAGACATGCTACACGGGGGTAAAGACATGCTACAGAGGGGTAAAGACATGCTACAGAGGGGTAAAGACATGCTACAGAGGGGTAAAGACATGCTACAGAGGGGTAAAGACAGGCTACAGGGGGGTAAACACAGGCTGCAGGGGGGTAAAGACAGGCTACAGGGGGATAAAGACAGGCTACAGGGGGGTAAAGACAGGCTACAGGGGGATAAAGACAGGCTACAGGGGGGTAAAGACAGGCTACAGGGGGGTAGAGACAGGCTACAGAGGGGTAGAGACAGAACACAGAGGGGTAGAGACAGACTACAGAGGGGTAAAGACAGGCTACAGAGGGGTAGAGACATGCTACAGAGGGGTAGAGACATGCTACAGAGGGGTAGAGACAGGCTACAGAGGGGTAAAGACATGCTACAGAGGGGTAAAGACAGGCTACAGGGGGGTAATAATAGGCTACAGAGGGGTAGAGACATGCTACAGGGGGGTAAAGACAGACTACAGGGGGGTAGAGACAGACTACAGGGGGGTAGAGACAGAACACAGAGGGGTAAAGACAGGCTACAGGGGGGTAAAGACAGACTACAGGGGGGTAAAGACAGACTACAGGGGGGTAAAGACAGAACACAGAGGGGTAGAGACAGGCTACAGGGGGTAAAGACAGACTACAGGGGGGTAAAGACAGACTACAGGGGGGTAAAGACAGACTACAGGGGGGTAAAGACAGTCTACAGGGGGGTAGAGACAGAACACAGAGGGGTAGAGACAGGCTACGGGGGGTAAAGACAGACTACAGGGGGGTAAAGACAGACTACAGGGGGGTAAAGACAGTCTACAGGGGGGTAGAGACAGACTACAGGGGGGTAAAGACAGACTACAGGGGGGTAGAGACAGACTACAGGGGGGTAGAGACAGGATACAGGGGGTAAAGACAGGCTACAGGGGGTAAAGACAGGCTACAGGGGGTAAAGACAGGCTACAGGGGGGTAGAGACAGGCTACAGGGGGGTAGAGACAGGCTACAGGGGGGTAGAGACAGGCTACAGGGGGTAAAGACAGACTACAGGGGGGTAAAGACAGACTACAGGGGGGTAAAGACAGACTACAGGGGGGTAAAGACAGACTACAGGGGGGTAAAGACAGACTACAGGGGGGTAAAGACAGTCTACAGGGGGGTAGAGACAGAACACAGAGGGGTAGAGACAGGCTACAGGGGGTAAAGACAGACTACAGGGGGGTAAAGACAGACTACAGGGGGGTAAAGACAGACTACAGGGGGGTAAAGACAGACTACAGGGGGGTAAAGACAGACTACAGGGGGGTAAAGACAGACTACAGGGGGGTAAAGACAGACTACAGGGGGGTAAAGACAGGCTACAGGGGGGTAAAGACAGGCTACAGGGGGGTAAAGACAGTCTACAGGGGGGTAGAGACAGGCTACAGGGGGGTAGAGACAGGCTACAGGGGGGTAGAGACAGGCTACAGGGGGGTAGAGACAGAACACAGAGGGGTAAAGACAGACTACAGGGGGGTAAAGACAGAACACAGAGGGGTAAAGACAGGCTACAGGGGGGTAAAGACAGGCTACAGGGGGGTAGAGACAGGCTACAGGGGGGTAGAGACAGAACACAGGGGGGTAAAGACAGACTACAGGGGGGTAAAGACAGTCTACAGGGGGGTAGAGACAGACTACAGGGGGGTAAAGACAGGCTACAGGGGGGTAGAGACAGAACACAGGGGGTAAAGACAGGCTACAAAGGGTTCTATATCAACTATCTTCAATCTGTTTGGACAAAAAACACCAGAGAAAAAAAAGAACAGAAAAATGACATGAAATGGCCAGTTTCAACAGGTTTCAGTATGAAACAATCAAATAGATAATAGTTAGTGTGTGTAAAATAATTAATATGTGGTATTTAAAGTAGTAAATACAAGTCATCTGCAGTTACTCATTAAAGAACACTACAGTCTACCAGGGTGTTGGTTGGCAGTGACCTGAACACTACAGTCTACCAGGGTGTTGTTAGACAGTGACCTGAACACTACAGTCTACCAGGGTGTTGGTTGGCAGTGACCTGAACACTACAGTCTACCAGGGTGTTGGTTGGCAGTGACCTGAACACTACAGTCTACCAGGGTGTTGGTTGACAGTGACCTGAACACTACAGTCTACCAGGGTGTTGGTTGACAGTGACCTGAACACTACAGTCTACCAGGGTGTTGGTTGGCAGTGACCTGAACACTACAGTCTACCAGGGTGTTGGTTGGCAGTGACCTGAACACTACAGTCTACCAGGGTGTTGGTAGACAGTGACCTGAACACTACAGTCTACCAGGGTGTTGGTTGACAGTGACCTGAACACTACAGTCTACCAGGGTGTTGGTTGGCAGTGACCTGAACACTACAGTCTACCAGGGTGTTGTTAGACAGTGACCTGAACACTACAGTCTACCAGGGTGTTGGTTGACAGTGACCTGAACACTACAGTCTACCAGGGTGTTGGTAGACAGTGACCTGAACACTACAGTCTACCAGGGTGTTGGTTGACAGTGACCTGAACACTACAGTCTACCAGGGTGTTGGTTGGCAGTGACCTGAACACTACAGTCTACCAGGGTGTTGGTTGGCAGTGACCTGAACACTACAGTCTACCAGGGTGTTGGTTGGCAGTGACCTGAACACTACAGTCTACCAGGGTGTTGGTTGACAGTGACCTGAACACTACAGTCTACCAGGGTGTTGGTTGACAGTGACCTGAACACTACAGTCTACCAGGGTGTTGGTTGACAGTGACCTGAACACTACAGTCTACCAGGGTGTTGGTTGGCAGTGACCTGAACACTACAGTCTACCAGGGTGTTGGTCGGCAGTGACCTGAACACTACAGTCTACCAGGGTGTTGTTAGACAGTGACCTGAACACTACAGTCTACCAGGGTGTTGGTCGACAGTGACCTGAACACTACAGTCTACCAGGGTGTTGGTTGGCAGTGACCTGAACACTACAGTCTACCAGGGTGTTGGTTGGCAGTGACCTGAACACTACAGTCTACCAGGGTGTTGGTTGACAGTGACCTGAACACTACAGTCTACCAGGGTGTTGGTTGACAGTGACCTGAACACTACAGTCTACCAGGGTGTTGGTTGGCAGTGACCTGAACACTACAGTCTACCAGGGTGTTGGTTGGCAGTGACCTGAACACTACAGTCTACCAGGGTGTTGTTAGACAGTGACCTGAACACTACAGTCTACCAGGGTGTTGGTTGGCAGTGACCTGAACACTACAGTCTACCAGGGTGTTGGTTGACAGTGACCTGAACACTACAGTCTACCAGGGTGTTGGTTGACAGTGACCTGAACACTACAGTCTACCAGGGTGTTGGTTGACAGTGACCTGAACACTACAGTCTACCAGGGTGTTGGTTGACAGTGACCTGAACACTACAGTCTACCAGGGTGTTGTTAGACAGTGACCTGAACACTACAGTCTACCAGGGTGTTGGTTGGCAGTGACCTGAACACTACAGTCTACCAGGGTGTTGGTTGACAGTGACCTGAACACTACAGTCTACCAGGGTGTTGTTAGACAGTGACCTGAACACTACAGTCTACCAGGGTGTTGGTTGGCAGTGACCTGAACACTACAGTCTACCAGGGTGTTGGTTGGCAGTGACCTGAACACTACAGTCTACCAGGGTGTTGGTTGAC